>NC_056749.1:479092930-479255197 GCF_019279795.1 Protopterus annectens | reverse complement strand
CAAAACAGTTTACAAAAATATTTCCTTGGTCATTTTTGTCCTTGCAGTAGTTTTTAGTACCTTTCTTCCATCACAGCTGTTTCGCAGCTCATCCATACCAGCATCTGGTTATTCTAGCTCAGCCTGTAATTTCCTGGTAATTTCTGCACTTGTAAGTAGCGTTTAGCTCTTTTTTTTTTTTTTCCATATGACTATTTCTCAGTTCTTTCATTAAAACAACTTATTAGATTACCGCCTTAAACTAAAGTCAGTTCTCTGCTTAACTGCAGCCTGTAGAGCTTATGAAGCTGAAGATCAAAGCACATATAGCTCGTATAGACCTATGGGTTTTTTGAAGGGAAATAGAGAAGCCATGTTTCAAAGCAAGCTCTGTTTTATATACTTCAGTGCTGAATCAATAGTAGTGGAAACATATTTATTTATCTTTAAAGTTTGAGGCTAGTGACCCTTCCAGTACCTAACTAGTGGAATCATAAGCACTAATGCATGGAATAATAAACATTAGGCAATTTTTACCTTGTACAGTCACAGCAGTTAGCAAAACATAGATTTCATCTGCTAAGCAATCTGTCATTGTACTTATCAAAATACATTTCCAGATGTTATTGCTGGGAAGTATAGATTCAGTTAAGACCATGTGTGATGCTTACTGCTAAACTCATAAGATTTGATTATAACATCGGTCATGCTGCACTTAAATGCGTCCATGTACTTGTGTATACGTTTTATTGCATGTTTTGGTAAGAAAAAACCTCAAAACTGATATTTCTACAGAGAATGCAGAAATTCAGAATGTACGGTTAGTAGTCCTTAATAAATGGGGAACTTAGGGTCGCCACCTTTTCAGATGCCCAAAGTGAGACATTTTTGGTAGAAACGTTAGATTCTGCAGGATGAAACATACCCACAGCCAGTACAAAGGACATAACTTCACTTTTTTGCCTAAATAAAAGCTGATTCTTGTAGCATTTTAGTTGCTTATTCTGTTTATTATAACATTTAGGTGTTTCAGATACAGAATAACAGTTTTATGCAACTATTACATAAAATATAGGAAATAATATTGTCCTAAAGTCTCAGGGCATTTGTCATTTTTACAATTGTTTTGCAGGACACACTTGCCCAAAGAGGGGCTGTCCCTCGCAAACTGGGACAAGTGGTGTAACCCTAGGTTCACCAAATGGGGTAGTTTCGAAGAATTGTGCTGAATGCAAATTACATAAAGCATAAAATGAGAGAGCATAAATGATTTGTTTCTTTTAACTTCTTGGGACACTTGGGTGAATTTTGAATCTTTTGTAATTTTTTTGATATAAAACATCTTTTGGTATACTCGCACATTAAATTTCCATAACCACTGGCAGGCATTCAGTTCCAGCTCTTTCATTTAAAAAAAAAAAAGACCACTAGATGACACTATAGTACTTCAGTTTTTCTACATTTTATTTTATTTCCCTTAACTGTTCTTTGTGTGAAGTAGTAGACAAGTACAGCAACAGTCATACTTAGAATGGCATCCTAAACTTCTTAAAAAAAGGTTGCCTTTTTCTGAAATGTCTTGCGGTTATTGTATTATTGAACATAAGAAAAATATTGCAAGCTTTGTTTGAATCTTGTATTTCTTACTGTAGTTTGATGTACAGTGTACTTTTATAATACTAAATTCATAAAAGAATCAATTTCCCAGTTAAATTTCTCCTCTCAGCCTCTTGAGGATATTTAGAATTCCAGGGTCTCAGCATTATCTGAGGCTGGTCTGCCTGTCTAGTAAAGTTATTTCAAATGTACAAAAAGCAGACAGAATGTGATCATCAGTTACAGTATGTGTGTTTCAGTCAGGGGAAAAATGTTTTTTTACTAAATATTTTAGGGGTTGTATGTTTAGGCTGTTCATTCTGAAGTATCCCTAGGTTTTGCTGACATACACAATTATCTGTACAGGTGCTCAGGCACCCTGGGTGGTACAGTGGCCCTTGGCATTTTGTAGGGTTTATGCATATAGTGTCACTCTGGCATATGTGGTGTAGCACGCTAAGGGATGCTTTCAGAAGTGATGTGAATTGGCACTTAGTCATACAAGGAGCTGTTTGCCTGTTCTTGAGGTCCAATAACTCTAATTTTTCCATGATCTGTCTGACACTGTTTCAGACACTGTTGTGGTTTCTGCTTGGTTCCAATTTCTTGCCTACTAAATTCTATTATATTACTTGGCAGTCAGCTCTTCAACAAAATAGTAGTCACAATTTCTTTTCCCTTTTTGGTCTGCATTTTATAGTCACTGGTATTTATATGATGATCACACTCTCTCTCATGCTGGGATTTTGTACAAAATGTTGGTGTACTTGTGCTTTGCCAAATCTGAATAAGCATTTAACTAAAAACACTACAGTGATAAAACATTAGGTGAGATTCTGTTTCTGAACAGACTGCAGTACACATTCTTTTTCAGTATCCTGTGCTGTTGCATTTAATACATGTTTTGCTTGATAGAACTCTGCTGACCTTGCAGTTTCTTCCTGCTGTTTACTTTTGTTCTACAGGTAAGGTTCTTATGCCATAATTTTGTGAATGCCTTCCTTCATAAATAACTTGTATGTGTGGGCCACGCCTTAATCCTGACATGATTCATAATAATAATAAAGCTGTTATGGTTCATTGATCTGTTCTTCCTCCCAGTTCGTTGCTCACCATGAGTCTCTATTTTAATAAATCTACTGGGCAATTTACAGCTTTTTCCACCTGTATCAGCAGGTAGGGTCATCTCTGTATTTCTTCTCAAAGCTCAACATATACTGGTAAGGAGGAATGGCACACTGCAGTTAACCCTATTATCTATGTCAGGCAACACATACAGTATACAACATGCACAATGGGTTACTTCTTAACAAATGACTTGTGCTTTCTTTGTGTATACTGTAATAGGTTAGGCATCCTGAGACTGACACATGGGTTGTACCACTAAATGTCATGGCTTCAGTAGTGTTTTCAGGATAGGTTGTAACATCTGATAGAGAACATGGGAGAAATGCACACTAGCTCAAGATACACAAGGTGTGACATCTAAGCATTTGGCACTAAGCCAGTAATGTTTCCAAAATATCTCTCAAGGGGATGAAGGTGGTGACAGATAATATACTGTCAAGAATGCTAACGTAATTTGTGTATGAAGGGATTCTGCCTTTAACAAACATTTGGCCTTGTGTGTTTAAACATTAGCTAATAAACAAACAAACCTATAATGGGTTAAGATGTGTTCTGCTAACAGTGTGCATGATTGATCATTTCCAAAATGAACGTCTAGTTTAAATAATGATGTTGCTTGGCCTTGATTTTCATTGTGGGCTGAGATGGTACTGAATCAGTTCTATTGCTTATTTAATGTTATACTACCAATAATGTGCTACTATGATAAACATGGTCTTTTTGGTTTGTACCACCTGTCTTCTAGAGGCAGGAATCTGTGGTATTTCATCTTTTGCTAGTTACCCTTTCTAGCTGCTATTTCCTCTATCCAGTTCTGTGGTAGTTGTCATCTACTCCATATACATTTATGACGCACAAACTTAAGCAACTTAATGCGTCTAAACACAAAAATCAGCTTGATTGCTAGACTAACCTATTCGTTGAATGACTTCAATTTCAAATATATATATATATATATATATATATATATATATATATATATATATATATATTTTTTTTTTTTTAACTTGCCCATCCTGATAGGGATTGATATTTTGGTTGATAGTATGTGATAAAATGACTGCAGGTTGACTTACAATCGATATTTACAAGTTCTGAAAGGAATGTTGTCCCTATTAAGAAGAGAGGGACTGTTCATGTCTTTACAGTCTTTGTTGCTGCGGTAGCGTTGTCGCCTCACAGTATGACATTGTCCTGTTCGATTCTCAGCTAGAGCTTCTTCTGTGTGGAGACATGCGTGAATGGTCGTACCTTCGTTGAAGGCTGTGCGTCAGGGCCGGCAACTCGGCACGTAAAAATCTACTGCCAATCATTAGCAGACCGGATTTCCGCTGTGGCGACCCTTAACTGGGAAAAGCCAAAAGACACAACAACAGTCTTTGCTGACTAGACTCCAGAAGCCTAAGAAGTGTGTACTTGAATAAACGGAAAATCTTCAGTAGCCCAAATGGACAGTCTCTCACGCAATATAATATATATGTGACTTCTCATACTATTATCACGAAGATTCAAATTAGATCCAATCCAAATATTTTATAAGGAGTTAAATTGCTTCTATTCCTCAGGTAATACAGCAGCGAGCTGGATCTATCAGTGGTTCCCATGCATTTCCCATATTCCTTATGGTCTCCCCTATCAGTCTTGGTGATACTCATTTTAAAAACTACTTTGCTTGCATGACCCATTTCTGATGCTTACACTTTCCCAAGTTAGATGTCGGACTCCTTAATTCTCCAAAACATTTTCTTTAGCAGTTTAGTATTGTAGACATGTACTGTTCAAAGAATTGTTTTTTACATCATATTTGGACCCCAATCTTCTGTTGATTACCTTTTTTTTTTTTTTTCTTTAAATTAAGAGGTATGGTTACTAAGAACACTCACTTTTGTTTTCTCAAGGTTAGGATTGCCCTCACTACTAGTGAAGTTATATTTACTTAACCATGCTCTAAGGGAAACTCACACAAGTGTATGTAGTAATTAGACCCGTTTCCCCACCTTTCAACATTCATCAAAATCTACAGAAGGCTGAACATTCCTTATAGAAAGACACTCCGTGCTTTGTTGTACTTTATATACAGTTTTATGTTTGATTCTATTTCATGCGCAATCAAGTTTAATTAACCTTCACTGCTGCTTTACCACAACATATGTAAAAAGTTGAACTTATGTCAAGGATAAGATTTCTTCACTGGTGTGTCCCAGAGTCCTCTGCTGCATGTGTCAGAGGCATGCTACATTCAGTGCCTTGTATGTCTAAAAGCTACAATAACACATGACTTTCTCTGCTTGTCCTACTTTTTGCTGTGAACTTAGGGGGCACTTAGCATTTGGTGGACAGCTTGCTTTCCTTTCTGGCTTAATGCACTACATTTTAATGCCAATAGCTGTCACATTTCAGCTGCTAGTGATCTGAGGTTTAGAAGCTGCAATCAGCCCATTAGGCTGCAGTAAATTAAAATATATTCATACCTAAAGCATGGGCTGAGATGAACTGAATCCTTTCTCTTGAATATTGGTTGCAGAGCTTTCAATGAGTCCTGTTTCCAAGTAGTATATTACGTGTTGATATGTAACGCCAGCAGTCTAACAGCAGTGTTTGTTCTGAGCTTGCCTATTACTGCCATATGTTAAATCACCTGTATTATATTTTGGGTATTGTGTAAGACGCAATGTTGAGGCAAGTAATATATATTTTTTGCATTGTAGTATTTTTGCAACTGGATCTTACTCTGCAGCATTTTCTATCCAGGTTACACCTGAAAATGAAAGTAATTATTTCTGATGTTATTTACAGTGCAGATATAACTCAAATTCAAAGTTTAGAAGATCAACAGTGGTTAACTAGAGCTTCTATGGTAGATCTAATAATTGTGCATCTAGGGAAAAACAATATCAGAATTGTAGTATGATTGTATGACTGGCTGGTGGAACTAACTTGGTAAAATAATGCAAGCCTTATTTTGAAATGTTTGTGTTTTTTGAAAATTGCTTATGTAGTTTATTTGTTGAACAGGCATATACTCTGCTTACCTTGTTGTAGTTTACTGAATATGGAATAAAAAAATTGTTTTCATAGAAAAATTAATTTTAAAAGCAATGCATAAGAATTACCTTTTGGTTTGTACCACATTCAATAATGTTAATTCCACAATGTATTCTTTTCTTTATTACCGATTTAATTTGGGATGATTTGTCTTAGGCTTATGTTTCTGTATAGAATCCAGATTTTTCCAGTCAAAAAAGTACTGATCCTCTGATATAAACGCTTCACTATTTCTGCTTGGAATGCTTCTGTAAATGCACCTTGTAGTCTGACTCATTTTGCAAATCATGAGCCTTCTACAGAAATCGGAGCGCTGTTGTACACCCACTGCTGTGATGATTTAATATGCGTACAGTAGTAAGGTAATATCACAGCAGTTATCAGTTTGAATACAATAGTTTGAATATAAAAAAGAAATGTGCATGCCATGATATTAATGTAAGAGGGGAAACCGTAACCCAGTGAAAAGAAAAGCAGTTTGTGTAGGTAATAACTGAGCATTCCTTCCATTTGCTGTGCTAAAGGTGACATTATTTCAGCTAAGAAGTCAGGCACACTGTGACTGGGAAAATTGTTCAAATGGTGTGGTTTTGATATTTCAGGTGAACAATAGGATAACACACGCTCGCACCTGAATCTGCACCAGACAGGAATAAAGAAAAGGCAGTTATATATGATTTGGAAAACAGGTGAAGAAGCACAAAAAAACTACAGAAAACTTTCTTTTTAAACATGAGCCAGTTTTCTATAATGAGCTCCGGTTCTGGAATGTATTCACTGCCATGCACAAGTCATTTAAGCTGCAGTTCTTTGATATGAGAGAACTTGCATTAGATCCTTTGTAATGCTAATATGAGAAAGAAGCAAATAATGCAGACTGTTCCTAATAATAATGTTGATGTATAAAACAATTCATTTCTTTACTTTCGTAAGATTGCTTCTGTAACACATTTTTCGTAGAACTTGGGAGGGTGATACCATTATGGATTAAAACTGTCATAGATATAACTGTAGGGCAGGGACTGCTTTTTTATATGGTGGCACTGATCAATTCAATATGGGTCTCACGGCATCTATTCCATTAAAATCCACATTGTATTTTCTCACCATCTATCACCCACTGACTGGCTTACATAAAAATCAACACCATAATGAAGCTTTATATCCACTGTTACAGAAAAAACAAAGCACATGAGAGTCACTGGAAAATGAGAAATTTGTAAATGTCATTGTGTTAGTTTCAAAGCATAAATACAGTCTTTGCAATACTAGAATTTTGAGTAATTCTTGTCTTGTTTATTTAGTAGTGATGAGTCTTGCTTTTACCATCTTTTGTGAATATAATGATTTTGTCTGTACAGATTTCCTAAGGATAATTTCTGTGGAAAATTCAAGTACCAACATTCAGCATCCATTTTTATTATTGGTTTCCTTGATTTGATCAGAACATTATGCATATTTTCAAGGATGTGAGTGCCTGCAAAAATTGCTTGTTCGGTGTTATCCTGCAGAAGAAAATGTTTTTGCTGCTGTCTTAAACCAAAAACTAAATTATCAATGTTTTCTTCTTCTGATGCAGTTTTTGGCAATTTCACATGTTCCGCAAGAACATAGACAGCTTATACCTGTTCTGCTATTTAAGAGCAAAACAAGTTAACATTTGGCATAAGACTTTTGTACATAAGTCAACTCCACCATGGTCAGATATGGCCTTTGGCACGGCAGAATATCAGGACCTCAGCTATACTGCTATCCTGTTACTCGGCCATATATCCCATTAAAAGCATTATAGGCTGTTCTAATTTCTCAGTGTACATACTGCTGTGCACTTTAGATGTACAGTTATTGTGGAGATTTGAGGGTTTTTTTTATTTCAAATATTAACAGTAGAAACTGAGAATAACAGAAATCAGATGTAACTTGCACGACAGTTGTATTTCTTGAAAACATAAATGACAAGTCATTAAACTGAAAGCTATTTGGTTAGTTTTCAGTTAATTTCATATAGGCTGAAAAGAGGGTTATCTGCTGCAGCTAAATTATTGATACCTGGAGATAAATACATACAAAGTAAAAGAAATGTTGCAGATGGGTCATCAGAGGCAGAAATACAGTTGTGATACAAATGTTAAGTGATCATTAGCTTTACAAGGTTGGAGATGGAGTAAGAATACAGAAGCCATAGGAAAATTTGCAGTCTAAAGCCGAAATAGTTGAAGAAGCAGCTAAACCAAATAACTTATTTTGTCCGTGGGGAAGATGGAAATCTGTATATAAATTGCAGACATTTGTGTAAGATAAATCCATCAAAGTCCAAGGGGAAACTGAACTGTAACAAAAGAATTTGGTTTCATGAGCAGCACCCCCATCTGATGCTTTCTGCCCTCCATAATTGATTAGCATCATGATCACCGTTAAAAAAATGGACTGTTTGTAGCTGTATAGTGAATCTGATCCTAACTGTTTAAAGACAGCTAATAAACTGTCTTCTCAAACCCTTCTGCTTAAACACATTAGAATTCAATAGTTTACAACCTCTCCCTCAGGCTGCACCACTAGGGGTAGAGGAAGGCAGTTTTACCAACAAACAGAATCCTTGTATCCTGTGGGGTAGACCACAAATGCAGAGCTAATGCTTCTGATCTACCATAACATTGTTTGTCCATTCTTTGAAAACTAAGTGCAGTTTTGGGGGCCATACCAACAAAGGGAGATGAAACTACTAGAAATCAAGAAGGAAGTTGCTAGAAAGGTTTATGGAATGCATAGAAAGTGATATGAAGTACCAGGAACTCATGTCATGTATAAAAGGTTACCTTGATGTTTTGTAGAGACTAGTTAAAAAATAACTTGATTAAATGGAGCCAGCAGCCTGTAATTAGGGAAATTAGGAAAATGTGCAGATTAGTTGTCAGGCATTCCTTTCATGTCAGGAGTATCACATTCTGGTGACAGCCAGTTACTACGAATTTGGTTGAAGGAGACTTGTCAAGGCACTAGAGTTACTTGCCTTGAATACCGACTCCTCAAACAAAATTTCTTAAGTTTTGGTGATGCCAGCTAAAATGCTTTTCTAGGTGGGTAAGCAGTCCCCCGCCCACACACAGTCAAATGACTTACCCTGAGGTGGTGCATCCCTAGAGTTAAGGGAATCATTTGTTTTCTTCTATGAAGTATTCTGTTACTCTTAGACTTTGTATATTTAAGTCAAAAAGTGTCATGTTCCATACCCGGTTTGTTGCCATAATACTCAGTTATCTCTCTACTTCTGTGGATCCCTACCCAGGCTGGTGCAGAGCCCAATGTGCTATTAAGTCATCTCCTTCTTACTAAATAGAAGTATTTACTTACTGAATATGCTGTCTGATATTTTTATAACAAGTGATTTCTCTGGAGCCATAAAGCTTGAAAGTAGAAAATACAAATTAAATACAAACTAAAAGCATCCAGAGATTGTCCATGAAACCTAATGTACAAGACACAGATAATAAGTTACACCGACAACAATGCATGTCACTTCCTGATTAAGGTAGTTTGACTAGAGTGGCTAGTAAATCATAAAGATAATGCATGCAAATTCTGTCAGTAAGTAGGCTAGTATTTAGTCCCACTATCCTTGACTCATCAGCTATACAATGCCCCTCTCCCTAGCTTTAAGTACTGCTTTCCAACCAACTAATATTTCACACTCCTTACCTCAGTTGTATTTGTTCCTAATATCTGTACAGAACTCTACTTGTCCATGTTTTATAAGCTATATCTAATGTTTACTTGTCACATATTGCACATGAACTGTTTGTATACTATGTTTTATTCTTGGCATTATACATATTAAATTCCACCACAGAAGAAATATCTGTTTTTAAGTTTGTGTAGTGTCACTGCAGAGCAATTACCTGTTTATATCTAGATGTCTTAAGAACTATCTCAGTAATGTACCTTTGTAAATAATTTGTTCTGTCATGAGTATCTTAAATGTATCTCTGGAGCTTTTCTTGGTACGCCGCTGAAAATGGACTTTGCACAGTCAGACATTCCCAGTAAACTGACAAATTAATGAATACTGTGATCTGAATGAAATTCCTAACCTGCTCTTCATGACATAAACCTTTCAATTGTTAAATAGAACAATTCAGGAATTGTATTACATTTTCCATCATTTGGGGAATTTGGATACCAAACAGGAATTCGATCAGATACTGTACTTGTTACCACGGTCCACTTTACAAGTTGCCAGTGACTAAGTGAGATGCAGCTATGCTGTGGCTGATGCCCCTTCCAGGGATGCTGCCTTTGGTTCAGTGATGAAGCGTTATTCCTGGCTATATCTTCAGGCTTTGCCTGATGATATCAAGGCCAAGATTTTGGATACTCCTCTGGATAATAAAAGTCATTTTGGGACAGCTGCTGCTGACTTAAGTCTCTCAAGGATAAGGGTAAGGCCTTGCAAGAACTTAAGCATATTTTTGTTTCTCCCTATTCCCAAGATTCAGAAGAACTGTACTTCCAGGTCTGCCTTTGTTGATGGGCAGACTTGCCTCCTTCCAAAGGGTAAGAAGGGTTCTAGATGTGTTCCTCCTGCTAAGTCTACTCAGACTCCTTCCTTCCAGAAACCTTTTCAGGATAAGCCTGGGTTTACTTGATATTTGGCTTTTCCTTCCCTTTGGTCAAGTCCTCTTGTCTCTTCCACATTGGAATAGGATCACCCCAGATCATTTGGGTTCTGTTGACCATCCAGCAGGGCTACTTAATGATTTGAAAGTCTCTTTCTCCATTTTAAGGCATTCCTGAATCTCCTCAGGAACAGTTTCCTAATTTCTCAGAGGTTCTGCAATGACTTTTGGAACAGGGCACTATTCAGTCCATTCCTCCACCCAGGTGGGGAAGGAATTTTACTTCAGGATGTTTTTGGTTCCCTGGAAGGAGGGTACATGACCAATTATGTATCTTTCCTTGCTCAACACCTTTATCAAGATCCCTTCTTTTTGGATGTTATCCATTTAGACATGGCTTCCACTCCCACTTTCCCTGACCTTTCTGGTGTCTCTGAATCTGATTATTCAAACTCCTCCTCCCATCAATCTGCTACAGGATCTCCCAGTTTAGCACTTGTCTTTCCTTCCCCGGGTCATGTTTTTCTTAGATGCAGGTTTCAGACTGTTCCCATGCTGGCACCTCTTCCTGCCCCTAAAGCTTTCTCTGACAACCATTTTCCAGTCTCTTCTGCCTTTATCATGGCCAGAAAAATTCTCAGGGTATAGGGATTTATGGCTTCCACCATTTCCATGCTCCCTCTCACCAGGCTCCATATTAGAAAATTTCAGTGGTATGTCAGTTTGTCTTCAACAGTGCCACCTTCTGGAGTTGCCAGTTCTTTTTCCTCATCTCAAGTTCAAGCTTCAGTGGTGGATTCTTCAACTCTCTCTCTCTCAATCCATGGTTCACTTTTCAGGCTCCAGTTCCCATTCAGGAGCTTTTAACTGATGCCTCAGACAGGGGTGGGGTGTCTCTTATGACCTCCTAAAGGTCCTTGTTCTGTGGATTCCATACAAAGGTTGGATCATATCAGTATAAGAGAGATGAGAGGAGTGCTTTTGGCTCTGCAAGCTTTTATTTCCCTCTTCATACTGTTCCCCTCAAAGTCTTCACCAACAATGCCCCAATGATGTGGTATGACAAGCAGGGGGGAACACAAGGTCCTATGTCCCTTGCAGACTGACCGTTCAAGTCTGGCATCTAGCTATCCAGTACTGAGTGACTCTTCAGGAAGTTTACATTCCTTCAGAGCACAATCTAGTGGCAGACTCTTTGAGCATGTCCAGAACACAAACTCACAAATGGATGCTTCACAGAGATGTGTTCCTGGACATTGTCCATTGGTGGGAAATTCCTCTGGTAGATCTCAGCCTCTTCAGAGGGGAAGTAACCTTCTCTATTCTGAGTCCCTAGTCCTCTGACTTGGATAGTGGACAACCCTGCCTTTTCCTTGGAAGGGGATGTTTTATATATGCCTTTCCACTCCTTCCTCTGTTATCACTGGTTCTACACAAGATCAGGCAAGAATCTCCCAAAATCTTTCTGGTGACTCCTTTTTGGCCTAGACAGCATTGATTTTCTACTTCTTTCACTTGGCCAGCTGAATGTTTCTATACAGTCCATCTCTCTTTTTCTCGAATGTTACCTTCAGCATAAATATGTTTATAGGCTGAGTGAGTCCTGGTACACTATCCCACACTTCTCCTCTCCTTCCTGATGCTTGCTCATTAGTGCTGATGTCTGAACTTTGTTGCACAGCTCCAATGCATACTTCAGATGAAAGAAGCAGATGCTTGCTTTTCACTGATGGGTAAGACTTAAGAAATTCACAAATGCACTGACATAATTTGAAGCATACTTTTTTTTCCCTTTGGAAAAAAAAAACTCAAGTCCCTATAGGAAATCTGAACTAAAATCCTGACATAGACAGAAGTCGGTAACATTCTTCTTATGAATTTACATGATTGCATGCAGTATCACATTAACAAATTCTGATGTGCAGGTATGTTCCTGGCAGCTTAAAGCTTGCATAGTAAACATAACTAACCAAACATCATATGGGTCACAACCCAGGCTACACCCATGCAGACCATGGGTTGGAATACTGAAACAATGTGCATGTCACAGGTGCACTTGATTCCTAGGCCCACACATACCACACACCAAATAATGCATCACAGGTAGTATTCACCTCTGGACCAGTATGTGTGTGTGTGTGTGTGTGTGTGTGTGTGTTGGCCAATATTATGGTGAACCATAATTTTCAAAAAGACACAGATATGGAAGATAGTCACCACATATACAGAGTGGCTTGGATTCATAAAGGTTTTGTGCAGTGCTAAGTGAAAAATACCACAGGGTTTGGGTGAACCCAAGACACTGGTTGTACTTTTGACATGCAGTCACTGCAAATGAGAACATAATGACATGTGAAAGAGAAACCTCATATAGATGAGTAAAATGGAATTTGTAAATTTAGGAGGCAGATATGAAGTGACGATTCAGGGCCACATGAAATGGAAGTACTTTTTCTATATTCACCAATGCACTGATTTGCAGAGGCATGGGAGCCATATTAGGCAGTGCAGCAGTAACACCTCAATGTGTTGGCAGCCACTGCTGAAGCAATGCTCACAGTGTGGCCTCCCATGTCTTTGAAGATGATACAAACTAATGCTAGCATATCAATGGCTGACACATAAACAGGTAATTGATCGCTTCAGAGTTGACAGGGATCTAACTGATCTGCATCACTCATTAACAGTCAAGGAGTGTGTATGTCTATTCCTGTGGACAAACTGGTATGTATACAGTTGATCATCTTAGCTAAAGGGCCTTTCCAGCAATTTTTTAGCAACACTTTCTCAACATCATACAACATGTAAAGGAACATATCTAGCTCCCATGGATACCAGAGGAAAGGACCAACACCATGCATGCATGTACTTACAAGATTGTACACTTCCCTGGGGTCTTGAGTGCCATAGTTTGCAAGCAGTTTGCTATTAAGCTTTCACATGGTATATAGGGATAAAGTTAAATAAAATAAGAAGCGTTATCACTTCATGAACTGCTAGGCCACCTGTAATGCCAACGGCATTATTTATAATGTGTCTGTGCACCACCCTCGCAGTTCAAATGATTTTTATATATTTGACGCACATGCAACCTATACCAACATTTCCTGTACAGGGATTTACCACTGAGTCACTTTGTTTGTAGGTGTAGATGCACACAACAAAGAATGGCCTATAATATGAGCAGCATACATTCTGGAGCTTACTATGTATAATGTGTCTTGAGTGTTCCAGATGATTCTCAACATGCCCTTGTCAGGTATGATGACATCCCATTCACAACCAACAGGCAATGATGAATGTCTTACAACATGGCCCATGGTGAAACGTTAAACACTGTGAAAGAGATTTTAAACTTCTAAAGTGTATATTCTCCTGTTTAAACACCCCAGTGGTGCAGTACAACATAATCTGGAGATGTGCAGCAAAATATCTGTAGTGTTTGCCTTGTTACACAACATGGTCCTACACAAACAGGCACTGCAGCCAGGTAACACCATGCCAAGACATAGTAGCTGAAACAGCAGCAGTGGCAGGGAGGAGATGCATAGAAGGTCAAAAGAGGAGCAGAGCCACAGTTAGGGTAGTTAGGAATATAATATATTGCAGTAAAAGCAAAGTACAGAATAACATGATGTATGCTCTAACATTCTGGTTAGGCAGGGCAATGTAAGGTCTGTCCTCACATTGTATTTGATATCAACAAACCCACATAGTGTCAAATAACTGAAACACTACAGTATGGGGTAGAGTCACAGGAAATCAATATGGTAACCACTCAGCCTGAATGTTGTGGGTCAGGGATCACGTTGTCCAGTGACTGAGTTGGGGTGCCACTGTGAGCCATTGTCAGCTACTCATGTTGGGGCTGGAACTGAGACCTTGCTGGGCACCTTGAGAAGGCATCCCTGCCTCATAAATGTCTCTTCCAATGACCAGGAGTCAGCATGTGACACCAATGGAACACCTGTAGGTATCTATCCTGCGTCTCTTGTCTAGGGTGGGTATACCCATGCCAGAGGTGGGCATATTTCTGATGCTTTGTTTAGTGGTGTATAGGGAAGCTCTCATGGTGGACTGTGATCTACAAGTGGCATATCAGGCTCCAGTGAGTACTTGCACAAAGCAACCTCTACAGGGCATCTGTACCTCTGGATATGTGTTCCCTTCCTTGAATGTACTACAGACAATGCCACTGTGTTTTAGATCTTGCTATACACAAGTCATCATCAGCTGCAGTAGACCTTCTGAAGTAAGACCTCTGTTGTCACACTGTTATGAACTGTGCACCAGTGGAACCTGTGAATATATGGAGAAATAATACTAATGTGACTCCACAGTCATAAGATTCTTCTATCCCCCTGTGGCATGCACCTTCCCATCACTTGCACAGTGGGATGCATGGAAAACAGTGAAAGGCAATACTTTTGAGTACATCATGTTTGGTAGGATATTGCCCTTGCAGACCAGAGGTCCAGGTTACCAACAGTCTATACCCCCTCTACTGCATGCATATATAAATGTCATGCAGTAGTATTGTGGTCTATGCTATATTGTTCTTTGCATACTGATACGTAGGTAGTAGGTGTCAGGCCTGCACCCACATCCAAGTCCCTTCCCCAGTGAGAAGGCTAGTTCTCCTGTTCAAAGTCTGATACCAAGAACTCCTCAACCACTGTTAGCAGCTTCAGTGTAGGTAGTCCCTTCCACTGCAATGTCTTGTACCTTCTACTTTGCATCAGAGATCGTATCTGTAACCCTTCTTTTGCACCTTTTGTTGGTACTTATTATGGCTTCTCACACCATTCATATCATGCAAGACAATATAAGTGTTCTGGCTACTGACCTGATGGTATGACAAACTTTGACTAGTAAGCAGATGTCATGTATGTGAAGGTCCTGCAGTAGCGAATCATATTCTTTGCTTGTGAACTTCTCTAGGCATTGCTCTCCTTCCCCCAGGTATCTGTACCTACACACCTTTGATGAGAAAACTGTCATTCAGTGAGGGTATGTGCTTGGCTGAACCATGCACTTGTTACTGTCTATGGTTTCTCCCTACTATAATCCCCTGGACATCTTCAGTTGCCACTTTGAAATGTCCACCATCCTCATATAATGTACTATAATCTTGCAGATATGTAGGACCATCACTCCCTCACTCTATATTCCACAGTATTCAATGCAGTATCGTATGGCCACTGCATCTGGTCCACAGGCATACACAAGTATGCAGTGTGACTGTGGTGGCCTTGCACACATGTGGGCATCTGGGTACCACTGTATTTCCATGCCATCATGTTTTTGTTGCTGCCACCACTGTGTGCTATATCTGAGGCAGAATATCCATATATATATCTCAGACCTGCATACATTTCCGTTACAAAAACTACTGCATATGGTCCCCCCTCCTCCTCAACAAACACCACAAGCATTGAGGAAGTTCAACCACTGCATTATTACCACTATTTTTCCTCTAATGCTAGAAGTCCACAATATTTTTGCAGCAGTTCCTATAAATTCCATTCATATTTTTCAATGTGATCTTGCAGAAGGTGGCAATCGTGTTTTACTTCAAACACGGGCTGCTTAATGTGGCAGGAATGCTAATATGGATACATAACAGCAATGGTAATCACTTGCTTAACGCACTTATGTTCATACACCAGACTAGGGAATGCATGCAGTGACCCAATGCAATGCTGTTTTGTACCATGTGCGATTCAGAAAAGTGCATTTGTATGACTAGGTTTGCCATACTGGGCCTTAAGAAGACCATTCAAGTGGTCATGGCTGCTTTATCTATTGTGAACTGTGAGACTTTATCATGGTGCATTAGGAAAAGCGAGGTTTTCTTGTTCTTAAGACGACTGCTTCAATATGCCATGCTCATTATCATTGCACAATGTAATAGCATGTACATTTGCTTTCCTATGACTCTGCTTTTAATATTATCTTTGCTTTTATGGCCTGGGTTGTGACTTGAAATACTTGCCGCAGCTGTGACTTACCTGGTTAACAAATATTAAATACATGAATTCTGAATTTTTACTTATGTTCACTGTATCCTTTGCTATTACATTCTTAATTGGCTTTCAGGCACTTTGCATAGTGAAATCTTTTAAGTGTGAGCACTGCTAAGGCAAGCTGTGCACTTTTTTGAAGTCCCTGTCTTCACTACTAATGTTCTCAGGTCTGTGCACAAATTTTACTACACCCAGAATATCCCCAACCTTTCTACATGTAATATCATAGCTCTTTCTATATACACAGACTGAGGTGAACCACTTGTAATTGTGCAAGTATAGCAGAGATGATGCATGTTATACAGTAATGTTACTGTGCTGTCCTTTGCTTAGGGACAGGTTTGATGACATCCCATTGTGCATGTCGCATATGTGTATGGCCTTAATTTTGGTGTCAGTGATTTGGAATCATATGCACTGGTCTTTGGTCCCTACTTAGACAAGTAGCCACAAGTGTCATTTCATATGGACACAGATGGTCCCCTACTTATATTGTACAACTAGCTGTACACAGTACTATCCAGCTGATACATGCCACACTTTGATGCGACTGTGCACACCTTTGCTTAGAGACCATTTTGGTAACCACTTCTCCTGCATGTCTGTCTGCTGTTGGTAGTTGGGACTGGCTGCTTTGGCCTCACTTGGTTATGCCTGCATGACAGGTTATCACACTTCTGGGATCTCCGCATGGATTTCAGTGGGAAAATCTGCAAATTTTAATGCTGTACTAATGTGACCAAAGGTACTTTGCAGTCCATCCAGATATCCTTTGTTAGGTGGACTGGTATGTTGGTGCCTATCCAGGTGACCAGTGCCACTGAAACCTATTCCAGGCATTGTGATGGTCTATGCAGACATGCATACACATACTGGGCAATTCAATTTTTAATGCTTTCATTACAAACATCTTTAAAGTGGCACATTACTGTTTCCAACCATATCCTACTTTGTTTTGAGTACCACTGATCTCACAGCAGTTTGACTGCCTTCAGAAATAAAATATTGGGATTAGAGAAAATGGGTTTGCAGTGACAGCTAGATCCAAGTTTGTGAATGGAAATGTACATCTCCAGATGAGGCAATCTTCCAGAGTTTGTATTTAATTTAAAAAGAAAATACCAAAATGTTACAACAATTATCATGCTTTTTTTTGTCTTTCAGAATATACTTGTGACATTTAGTTAATAATCAGTGTAGAAGCTGTAAAGAGTTTTTCTCAGTCAAATGTCTGTACTTTTTAGAAAGTTCACAATTTCAGTTTTCAAATGGTACCTTTTACTAAAGTGGACAGACCCGCTTAAGCTATGTCCTTGCTCATTATATGCAGAATGTTTTCCCATCCGTTGTATTTTTTCATGCCATTTGACTTTATGTATGCCAGAATAAAATCCATTGACCAGCACACTTTGGATTAACAAATGTTGAAGAAAAATAAGTTGACTTGCCTGTCTAGTGAAGTGAAGCTTGTTTACTTAAGTGTTAAGTATTCATGAGATGGGATCCCAACACGCCTGTGTTCTCAGAAGAAATGTTTGTATTTCCAGTGATGCACAGAGAAGGTTTACAGCTTTGTTCAGAAAGATCTTTCATTTTTCAGGGTCTTTCTAGTTGTGATATTTGTTTGTCTGGTTTGGAAACTTTTCAGTTCATGTTATCCTTATTTGGTCCCCCCTCCCAGTGTTGGCAACATTAAAAACTTGGTATTAACCAAATGATTCAGAATAAAAGCCATCTTCCACTTAAGGTTTGTTGATGAGGTCATAAGAATACATCACCATTCATGTTTAGTGGGATTGGCTTGCTGGCCTGAGACTACTATTACTAGTAGTACTAATACTATTACTACTACTACTATTACCACTCTTAGCAGTACTACTAAAGACCTATGCACCATTAAGCATTCGTGATGAATGTCCTCAAACTTTCTTTTAAGGGAAATTTAAATGTCCGTGATGATTACTTGATCAGAAGATTGTAAATATTTTGATATACACATCTTTTTTTTATCTTTCTCCTTAGATTTAGTGGTTTTGTGTTTCTGACATTGGTCTGTCTTCATAGCTGCCTATGTACTGTTACTGTACTTTTTCTGAACACTGATCAGTGGCCACCACAAGTGACAAAACTATGCTGTAAGAGTGTTCTTGTCACCTTTTATGTACATTTAAGTTTTGCATTTCTACAAAGTCTTGCACATTATGTAGTTATCTGCATAGTCATAATGTATTGTGCCCAGGTAGTAATGAATGCTTTTGGAGGGGAGAGCTGCTCTGCTTAAGAACATTTCAAAACAGTATTCTGTGTGGGACTGTCCCCCAATGCCTTGTGTTCTAAACTGGTGAGTAATGTGTATTTAATTTTTTGCTTCCCTGAAAGTTGATCCGAGAGGTGGTCCTCATTCCCAGCCTTTCTTCAGGTTCCGAAAGTCAACTTTCCAATACTGGTGCCAGAGAGGAGAGTGAGGTATCTTAGTGTAGTATTATCCTGCTGCCATGAGGAATTGTGTGCTCTTATGTCCACTCCTTAATTTTGCCCCCATGCATATGATGCGCTATGACATCAAATGGCTACATGTACCCCCCTCAACTTTTCTAGTCGTGCTGTACACCTATGATTTTCATCAGCTGAGGTTTGCAACACCAGCTAGGGACCCTCACCTACTCAAGAGGATTGAAAAGCTGCCAAAATACTACTTTCCTATCACCTTCATTAACTCCTCAGGAGTTAGGACCCCTAACTGAACCCTGGTGTTCTATACTCCATATCTCTGTGCCATTGATCTGGCTGGTCACTATGTCCTGAATGTACCATGTAAGAAAAAAGTACCTTAAAAACCTCCTGTTATTGCAACATGAGACAATTGTGTGCTTTCAATAGACTGATGTAACACAAAAATATCAAAAATTAAATGTATTTATTCATTCAGATGTATGATGTTAATTAGCCAAGTTTCTGCTAGTCATAGTCCATATACAAGTCAAGACAATCTGCTTATTCTATGCAGGAGTCTTAATAATCTTCAAAAATAAAATAGGAAAAGAACAGACAACTGCACACACACATCTGCAATCGCATAAAGATCTAAGTAATAAAGAAATACTGTTTTCTACCTTTAAAATGTGTGCATCTTAGTGGTGTAGTCCACACATTTCCAAGTACTGTTTGTGCATGGACAGCAAATCTGACTGCCAGGCCATCATGCAATACACACTGGAAGGGAGCCAATTGTAGTTTTCTTAAAAAAAACAAAAAACAAACAAAAAAAAAAAAAAACAAAGAGTTTCAAGTGTTTAGCTATTAAGCTTAAGAATGGAATGCTCAAATTCATGTGACCCTCCTGTTTGTATGGATACAGTGAGACTTGGATAATCATTGAGAATTGCTTTTGTCGGTGTTTCTCTGTGTAATAGGTTTTCCTAGGCAGATAAGTAAACCCACATTTTTCTGCCTTGTTTAAATAAAAAAAAAAAAAAAAACTTTCTTGACCGTCATTTTGTCACAGCAAGTATTCATGAAAGGAGTCCGAATGAAGAGATGATAGTTTTCTGAATGGAGAGATGATAAATCAGCAAGCAAAGGAGATTAGTATAGCTGGAACTGAATTAACCCTGAAGTCATGGTGAGTACCTTAACGAGTTGGACCCTGTTTTTCACAAAACCTCACCAAGGCGACACTGATATATAGACTGTATTTTATATAGCCTATATCATGGACAGAAGCAGGTTAAAAAAAAAGATAGCTGGGTACACAAGACCTAGGGTAAAACAAAAGAAAAAAGTGCCCAATCTTGGTAGGAGCACTGGTGCCAGGACTGGAAAAAATGACCATGAAGAATCATCAAGACACAAACATTCCTAGAATGAGTCTAGTCCAGGCCCGACCCAGGGGGTGGATGCCCCCCTGTTGTAGAAGGAAGTAATGGTCCACAAAAATCATAAAAAGTGATAGGCCTAAAAGAGCCATAAAGATGATAGAGTGGACTGTTGAGGATAAGAAAGAAGTTTGTTAGTATTATGCAAGAAGCCCAGAATTTCTAGACAGATGTATAAAACTATTAAGAGAAATTAGAGGAAAGAAAAATAATTGTACAAGAAAAACAGTCAGAAGCTTCAAATAAAAATTTGTGTTCATTAATGCAACAGATTTATGAACATCATTATGTAGACAAAGAAACCTTGGGCTGTTTGGAAAAAGAAGCGACTGAGGAAGTGCGAAAATATAAAGAAAAATCTCTGGAGATTTTTGAAAGGTATAAGTAGGAACTATGGACATGGGAAAGATCTGATATGGTGCACTATTTATGGAAAGGAGAAGGCCAATTTAATCAGTACAAAAAAGTAGCACCAAAGATATTCGAAGAGAAAATCGGGCAAAAGCAACAAGATATGGAAAATTTCACAGTACAAAAATAAGATCACAAAGAGGGAATGTAGAACCGAAGATTAGCAAAATCGAAGTTTAAAAAAAAGTTGAAGATCTAGAATACCTGCGAAGTGAAGGATTTGGTGTAGAAAGTCTAACACAGGATGTATCACAGCATGATGGAACAGCAAGTTCCCCAGGTAAGGAGAAACAAAAGACATCTGAAGAAGAAATATGGACACGGGAAAGAGAAATTTAATATGGTATAATATTTATGCAAAGGAGAAAGCAAAACTAATTAATAAATACAAAAAGAGCAGCAACAAAGGTATATGAAGAGAAATACAGTCATCCGAATATGGAAAACAAAAAAGGAAAGTAGAAAACAGGACTAGTAAAGGAAAAGTTAAAGAAATAGAAACAGAGATTATGGATTACCTGCAAAGTGAAGGCTTTAGTGTAGAAAATCTAACTCTGATAACATCACAGCAGGATAGAGCAAAAGATCCCCAAACTAAGGAGAAACCATTGTAATGGGAAACATCTGATTACTTCTCGTATGAAGAGACTTTGGAGCCTTCCATAGGAAACCAGTACAAAAGTTCACTTGGAGCTGCACAGCAAGGGAAGGAACAGGAAACCGTGGCAACTCTAACACGATCAGTGTTGTGGCATGATAGGCTAGTGAGTTCCCATATGAAAGAGCAATGGATGACACATGATGAAATTGAAGAGAATGTAGCCCAGAAAGATGCTCTGGAACTTCCTAAAGAATGGCCATAGGAAATGGACAAAGAATGTGCCCTCAGTTTAGAAGAAAATGATCTAAGAGGAGTTGGTTTATTTAATAAAAATGGACAGACCACTGAAAGAAATAGACTACAGAAAGTCAATAAAACCCAAAAAGTTAAAAGTTTGCTAAAACAAATGAACACAGTAATTAGGATTGTTCATAGAGATTCATGCGATAGAAGAGACGTAAACAGGATGTATTATTGTGCAGCTAAATTAAGAGCAGATAAAGTATTGCTACAAAAATACAGAGCAGTAAGGTAAAGAAAGGTGAGAAATCAAAAGCCACCATGGAAGTATCGAACAGAGAAAACTATAAAGCAATTAAGACAAGCAGTGTCACTGTTTAGAAGAGTATAGGAGAGGGAACAGATCAACAAAAATACTCAGAAAGATGGACATGATAAAAACAATGCACAGTATCAGAACAGATCAGGATCTATCGTACACTATCAGGAGTAAGCTAAAAATATCAGCACAGGCAGAAAAAAATACAAAGTAAGCAATTTGCTGTTGACCCAAAAAAGTTTTATAGAGAATTTGGAAACAAGGCAAAATGAAACACCACCTACAAAAAAGAATAGATGTAATTTGGAGAAATATCTATGAAGATCCTGTGGAACATGACAAAGATGCTAAATGGATTGAAGAAGTAAAAGAATAAAAAGTTCAAATGTACAGGATATGAAATAGGATGAAGTAATGGACAGAGACTGAAACCATGTTAAGGAAAGCTCTAATTGGAAAACCCCAGGCCCAGATGCAGTACCTAATTTCTGGCTAAAAATATTAACATCTTTACATGAAGGTTTAGCCATGAGTAAGAACTATTTATATGCACATCCTGAACAGACACCAACCTGGTTAACAACAAGAAAAACGATACTCCTACTTAAGAGTGAACCTGCAAGCTATCTTAAAAACTGTGGACCAACTTGCATTCCTACAACATATAAAATATACCCTGGAACTGATGTCGACAGCATGTACTCATTTAGAAGAAAAGTTATTCATGGCAATAGAGCAAAAGGGTAACAAAAGAAAGTCATATGGAACAAAGGATCATTTGTTAGTCATAATGGAGAACTGTAAAAAATGGAAGAATGTAATGGAGAACTGTAAAAAAGGGAAGAATGTAACAATGGCATGGACAGATTACCAAAAAGCATTTGACAGTATCCCACATTCATGGATAAAACTGTGCTTAAAAATGTGTAGGGTACACTCTACACTGATCGATTACATTACAACCACCATGAAACAGTGATAAACCACTTTGCGTTTGAGCCATGATAAAGGACAAAGTATTCCAGGAATAAAAATTCAAAGGAGAATATTCCAGGATGGCTGTCAGCTCTGTTCTTTTGTCTTGCCCTTAACCCATTAAGATGTCTACTTAGATTAGGTCATGGCTGCAATTTGGTGCACTGAAAATGAAGTGTAAAGAGTTCTAATCTTGCAGATTTAAAACTGTTTAGTTCATAAGATGAGGAACTGAAAGCATAACTGCAAGTGGTCAAAACTTTTCAGATACGAATGTCATTTGGTCTTGATAAATCTGCAAAACAGCCTTTAAAGCAGGAAAGCAGCAGCACCAAGAAGACATCAGTTTGGGACAGGAATGTGCTATAAAAGAACTTTAGCAAGAGGGAGTGTATAAATATTTGGGAACTGATGAAGGATCAACAGTGAAATGTGAATAAAATTTAGTAAGGAATATTTTAGAAGACTAAAAATAATACTGAAAACAGCGTTGACATCTAGGAGAAAGTCCAAACTATAAATCAGTTTGCTCTTTCTGTCCTAACTTAGAGTTGTGGAGTGATTGACTGGATTCCAAAGGTTTTGGATCAGTTGGACAGGAAAACAAGAAGGATGCTTCATGCTTATTAAATGATTTATAAAAATCTGTGTACACACCAAGAATATAGATTTCCCATTCTGAAGGAGGTATAGGCCTCCTTGAAATTGATTACATGTATAGATCTGCAATTGTAGGACTGCATACATATTTGCTGACCTTACAAGATAAAGACATAATAAAACTTTTAAAACATGAGAGTAGGTCTTTCCTGGTTAGTTTAGCAGAGGCATATCAGTGTCAAGTGGGAATTGAAGCCAAACCAGAAGTAGATAAAAATCAGGCAGCAACTTAATGTGCCAAAAGACAAGAGAGAGAATATAAGGTGAAGGATCAGATAAGGCAAGAAATGTGGAAAATACGCAAATATAGTTGCAAGCATAGAAAACTCTGTTGGAACAACCTCATGTTGATCAGGATCAAATGCAGGAATGGTTAAGGAGAGGTGAATTTGAACCAAAAGACAAAAGGTTAATATTGAGGCCCAAGACAGTGGACTTGAGTACACATCGGTTTACAAAGTCCATTGAAGACGTGGGAGAAATAGACAAATGTAGGTTTTGTAAAACATAATTGGAAACAGTTGCACATCTTGTTGCTGGTTGTGATATACTAATGGCAGAACAACTATACTGAATGGCATAATAATGTGGCAAGACTGTTGCATTGGGAATTGCCTACATTATAATACTGAACTAGCTGAAAAACACTGGAAATATGAGCCACAAAGCATCATAGAAAATTATGAGGTTTATATTGCATGTGATCACCAATTACCAACAGTTATAAAAATAGATGTGATAAAACCAGATGTAGTAGTTCATGAAAAGAAGACAAAAGCAGCATTGATCAGTGATTACAGTGTTTAACATATAGGAGAGAGACAGTCAAAATACCAGGATTTGCAGGCAGAAATGAGGGTAATGTGGAACAAAGATGCACACAGTTCCAATAGTAGTAGGAGCAATGTGTCTTGTAAAAAAAGAATATACAATCATACTTAGATATGTTACAGATACATGCAACTGTATGAATTGCAAGAGTAATTACTGGGCACATTGGGTGCTGTGAGGAGTACTTCTGGCTAACATCAAAGATTGAAACAATACTAATTTCATGAACTTTAATCATAATTTGACTTAGGAATGGGGTCCATTCCTGTCATGGTATTAGAAACCCAAAAGGCTTGGAGAAATTTAAAAAGAAAATGAGAGAAGGGAGCTAACTGTAGTTCCTTACAAAAAAGGAGAGTTGCAAGTGCTTATCTATTCAGCCAGAGAATGGAATGCTCAAATTCTTGTGACCCTCCTCTTTGTATGGATACACTATGACTTAAATAAGCATTGAGAATTGTTTGTGTTTCTGTGCAAAAAGTTTTCCTAGTTAGATAAGTAAACCCAGATTTTTTTTCTGTCTAGCTATTAAAAAAAAAAAAAGCTTTGAAGTTCTTGACCTTTGTTTTGTTGTTGCAAGTATCCATGAAAAGCGGATCATTTTCCTGTTAAGATCTTTGACTGCATCAGCCCCCCCCCCCCACATATGTCCACTAATACTACAAAACCCATTTAATTTTCTTTCCAGGAGAATATCTTGTGTGGCACAGTGGCATAGCCATTAATATTGCTGATGCATAGAGCTTTATTCTCCATTCTGTGTCCTGGCTAGTGCCCTCTTTGTCAAGTCTGAATGTGTCTCATTCTGTTTCACTTTTTTTTGTGTGGGGGGTGGGGGCTTCAATTTCCTGCATATCGTAAGGACATAATGTAAATGCATATGTATTGTCTGTGTAGCTGCATCTTTGTCCCAAAGAATGCTAGCATCTTAAGGACTGGTTTCTCGTTTATGACTCGAGTGCTGAATAAAGGCCCATTTCCTCCCCATGAATTAGATTAAGCAGATAATCAGGGAATGAATGAATTAACCAATGTTGAAAAACTTGCTCAAAGGCAAGATTCTAACTCCCGAGTTCAGCTCGGCAAGCTCTATCTGTGATGTGGGAAGTATGTTATCTGGCATTATTATGTTGTGTCTGAGAGATCACATTTGTGAACATTATGGCAATGTGATAAGTAAAAGCCTGCAACTGGTGCTGCCTGTAAGATGAGCGAGAAGGAGGCAGCTGGAAAATTTAAAATGTTAAATACCTATTGTATACATCTTTAAATAAAATGGGATAAACTGTAACTTTTGGGATAGCTTGTGTGTACAGTCCTACTAAACCAGTTTCACTCAGTTTCCACACCTTTCAGGTGTACTGCATTATGAGGAATGATACTCATTTTGAGTCTTAAAAAGGGCACATTCTTCACTGTTCCTCAATGGAAGGGTCTGTCGCACATTCATTATGAAGAATTTATTTAAACCCATATCTATAGTAAATAATAATCATTTTAATTCATCAAGCAAACTGTATAAAATACATTTTAATCATGCTGCCAACTTCCTAATTGAAGGTGTTAGCAATTGTTCCACATTTTGCCCATTTATTCCACATTATAAGATGTAGTGTTCCACATTTAAGTGATAGAAAGTTGAGAGCTTTGTCTGGTTCTGTAACTCTGTAATCATCTATCCTAAGATGTTTAGTCCCAGCTGACTCGAGTAGGGACACATGAACAGCTGTTACTGTACTCAGAATTTTATTGACAAGTAGGAAACAGAAGTAGATTATCAGGGCTTTCATCTGTCTCACTCAACTGCTATGGACATTTTGAAGTAGCTTGTCTACCTACTACATATCTTTGGAATGTAGGAAAAAAACAGCAACCTAGGAAAACCTCACTTATTACTTGTTCTGTAATATATTTTTCATGCATTATGTAACATATATATTTGGAACTCTCTCTTATAAAATGTATGTTCAGTTTTATTGCTCGTTTTAGATTTGCTTATTTTCTTTTATTGTATCCACAAATTGTTCTGTGTGATTGTTTGTCTTTGTAACAAATGTTGATTTGTAATTCTTTTAAATTGTACTGTGGAGCTTTTGCTTTCTGAGCCTCCACTGAAAATGGGCTCGCACCCAGTTGGACTTTCCTGGTAAACAAATGCCAGATAAATAAAATAAATATGAACACATGGAGGACATGTAGTCTCTGCACAGAAGGCACCGGAACAGTGAATCAAACTTTAAATTCATATTCCTCAGCAAATTAATCAAGGCTCATGTGGTTAATATGGAAGGACTGAAAAAGCAACCTGCTGTAAGGCTTACAGCCTGCCCTGAGATTGTAACTTCAGAGCTAGTCCTAATTAGGAAGGTGCAAGGTGAACCACCACCTCTGGGAAGCTTTACTCTCCCATGTGAAATATTACTTGGGTTCATAGGTGTGTACAGGCTAATGGCCCTGGGGCCTTTACAAGCCTAGCCCATAGTATTACTCTGGCATTGTGCCACCTGACTTTAGTTCCCGGTGCTTCTGTCAAGTAGAGCCACTGGAGTAATCCCTGGGGTGAATTTCCTATTTTCCATTCACTCATCAAGATTTCTCTTGAGGCCAGTGAGGTGCTCTGCTTGACATGTATGGGGAGTCTATTCCATAGCATAGGCAGTCTCTGGGTTATGAACCTGACCCTCCAGCATGTTCTGTTGATTGTGGTAATGCGGTTGAGGTCCCTGGAGCATGTGGAGCGGAGTGATTGGGTTTTCTTTAGATTTAGCATTTCTAACAGAGCTGGGTCAGACATGGCTTTGTAAGTCGAGCAGAGATTGCCTCTAAGTAGGTGATATGACACAGAGAGGAGTTTTTTGAGTCTCCATACAAGACAAGTGTTTAAGGCCTAGGATCCTTTGTGAGTTACTTTTGTGGCCTCTCCAGTTGTTGCAGGTGTCTGAGGTACATGCCAAATGGGGCATTGTACTCTGAACTAATGAGGGAAGAGTAGATTGAGACAATGACCTCTTTCTTCCTGGATGCAAAACCCTATTGTAATGACAGATTGCTGTCAACCTGTGCTCCCAGATCTCTTATAATGCCTTCTGTGTTCAGTGGACTATCATTGATGTGGTAAATCATGGGAACTAGGTTTTTCCCAAAGGGGTTGACTAGACATTTTTTGGCATTGACCTTAAAGCCATGGTTCTGACACCAGTAGTTGGTCTCAGTCAGGCCTTTCTGTAGGATGTCAACATCACTTGGGGAGTTAATAATAGCTCCCAACTTGCAATAGTCTGTGAACTTTGTCATCCAGAGTCCCTTCATGTTGGCCTGGACTTCAGAGAAGTAGATAAACAGGAGAGGATCCAGGACCGAACCCTGTGGGACTCCACTCGTGACTGGTCGGCAGTCTGATTTGGAGTCAGCTACTTTCACATCGTGGGTTCCATTTGTGAGCCAATTTGTAGCCCACCCCGGTGCCCAGATTAGAGAATTTTTCTATGATTCCTGAGTGGGGAATGGTATCAAAGGCCTTGGCCAGATCAAGGTAGGCTGTATGAACCACCTTGCCTTCATCCACAGCTCTGGTGACTGACTCAAAGAAGTCAACCGAGTTGAGTAGGCATGATCTAACCTTCACAAAACCAAACTGTGTGGTATCCAGAGTTTGGAGATTCCCTGTATCCTTGTTTATTAGGTCCATGATGATGCATTCCATAGCTTTGCATATCGGACTCGTTAGGCTAATGGGGTGAAAGTTCCTAGGGTCTGTAGTCGCTCCTCCTTTGTGGAGAGGGATGACTGTAGCAGTACACAATTCGGTAGGGGCAAAGCCCGAGGAGAGGCTGTGGTTGAACAAGGCACAGAGGTGAGGTGCCAGTTAACTCGGTAGTTCATGTAGAACACAGCCAGGGATATTGTCAGGTCCCATAGAAGCTGTATTCTTGGCCTTGGACAGTGCTGTTTTAGCTTGTGCAGCAGTAATACTGGGTGCCTGGTAATCTACTGATATTGTGATTGGTCCTTTGGGGGGAGAGTGGGGTAAAGTTGGCAGTGAATCTGTCGGCCAGTATATTGGCAATATCTGTTGGCTCTGTATAGGAGGTACCATTGTGCAGTAGCCCAGAGCAAATCTGGGTATTGCTGTGGAGATTCTTTACACAACTATAGAAGGCCTTGTGGTTGTCTTTATTATCTGCTACAATTCTGTTTTTATAGCTAGCTTTAGAGGTTTTGATTTTAACTTTTTGTTGAGGCTGATAAAGGAGTTTTTCCAGTCATTGGACTTCACCTTATTCTGCATCAGTTTTCTCCTTCAGTTGTAAAGTTTGTTTACCAATTCCTTTTTTTGGAGGAGAGTGTCTTGGTTCTATTGGGTAATGCAAGAGCCATGCATTTGTGTACGTGTTCGTACAGTGCATTGGTGTATGATTTGGCCGTCATGCAGCTATTCTCCATTTGCATGGGTGCAGTGAAGTTAGCCACCTCTGTTTTTAGGAGCCCAAAGTTAGCTTTGGAGAAGTTTTTCATGGTGGTTACTTTTGTGGAGGTGGGGGGGGGGTGTAGGGATGTGGATTTCCAAGGTGATTAGTTTGTGGTCGGATCTAACCAGGGAGGAGTTGACTATTGGTTTAGAGCAACGGTCGCCCGTGTTAATAATGACCAGGTCAAGGGTGTTGCTACCACTAGTGGGGGTAAGAACAAAGCTGGTCCAGGGCATTGGAACTTATGAATTCCAGGAAATGTTGGGCAAATGTATTGGTACACGAGTAGTTTTCCCAGTTAATGGAGGGGTAGTTGAAGTCGTTCAGTATAAGAGTGTTATGTTGGACCCTAATATTCTCCAGGATGCTTAAGAATGTGGAGTGTGAGTCTTGGTACATGGCTGGGGACCTATAGCAGGCGACGACCTGAATTGCTGTCTTACCCAATGTTAGTTGCACCTGAAGTATCTCATATGCGTTATGTCAGGCTACCAGTCTGGAGGTGTGCACATCCTTTATGAATATGAAAACACCACTGCCTTTGCAGCTTCGGTTCAAGTTCTGGGGTTGAAAGGTGTGTAATGAGTTATATCCTGGTAATGCAGGGGAGCTTTCTGCTGCCTTGAGCCAGGTCTCTGTTACAGCACAAATATCAATATTCTCCATTATAAGGAGTGCTTTGAGCGAATGCATTTTAAGATTTAGACTTTTAGCATTGAGCAGTATGACCCTCAGATTGCATTTAATGGCTGTTATGCTGGTAAATTGGTCTTTGGAACACCGCCTAAAAAAGGCACTATAGGGGTGGCGAGAGCCTTTGCCAGTATCCAGAAGCCCAGGGGTGACAGAGGTATGCCATCTCTGGCAAAGCATCAAGGTCTGTCAGTCATGTCATCCTAGGCAGACAGATACTGGATCCCCTTAGAATGACACCAGAAATTTAGCCAATTGATGAAATCAGTCATTTTCTGCTTTTACTGTGGTATCATTCTGGGTGATGGTAGGATGCTGCTCAGGGCTAGTGTCATACCCGCTTGGGCTACATAATCTGGGAACTCCTCCATGTGTCTCTTCATGTAGTACAGGCAGGTACATCTCGGGTCATTCACACGCACATGTACTATGACATAGCCATATTTGTGCCAGTTGTTGAGGGACCTGAGTGCGTATGTTGTGGCAGATCCTGGTGCCTGACAGGCAGCTGACTGTTACTTTCTCCGTATTCAACCTAGTGAGTGGGACATCAGTGTGCCTCACTATTGAGTCACCTATGACTATTGGGCATGCTGTTTTCCTTAGGGGCTTTGGTTGAGTGGCACACTGTTTAGGAGAGTTGTGTCTCTTGATTAGTGTTGTGTTGTGGTGGTCGAGTGCGTTTCTGCCTTGGAGGTCTCTGCTGGGTCTCTTTGGGTAGATTTTGTATTGAGATCCTCCGTGAAGGTGGGTGTGTGGTTTGTGTTTTTATGTGAAGGCAGTGATGGTGTGTGTTCTGCAGGGCTGTGTGTTCCATGTGGTGTGGTACAAGTGTTGACTTTCTCCTCTTGACCAGCTATTCCGGTCTTGGCTGGAGATTGCGTGGCTTCCAGTTTGGATACATGTGCATCTCTCGCAAGTCTAAGTGTTGGGTGGTAAGAGGAGATGATTGTCACTGTACATGAGGCAGTTGCTACATTGCCTCAGGATGCCCAAGTTCACCAGGTTAATAGGAGAAAGCACAGGGAACTGACCTTTAGACATTGCTGGAGGGGTGGGCATTAATAATAAGTACTGGAGCGGTTTCTTTTAGAATGTTTAGTGCTGGTAGCATTTTGTGCGTGCTACAATAATTGCTAGAAGTTGTCTGGTAAAGTGCTAGACTAATAAACTAGTAATAGTGCAGGAGAGGAGAGACCTAGCAGATCTAAGGGAAAATTTGAAGAGCAGACTTTGGCACTGCTCAGAAGCTTACAAACCGTCCTGGATACAGCAAATCTGTATCTTGACTAGACTAGTTGCAGGAAAGGCAGGAAACAAGCTTAGAATTTTTTTTTTTTTTTACTTTTAATCTTGACCAAAACTCTTACTTTTATTCCTCTGAAAAAAATATTCCAGTAACTCTCTGTGCTTTATGTAGTATAACATATTATAAAATGAGCCTGTTTGTATTGTGAAAGTAAGCACTGATTCTGAAATGAATCTTGTTTTTATTTTGCTCTGATTGGGGGTTTTCATTCATTCAAGATACAGACCATGCATACGAGAAAAAACTTATGATATTCTTGATGGGGGCGGCTGGATAATGCAGTGCTTTATTTGACTGAAACAAAAATAGACAAATTTCACAGCTACTAGAGAAGAATGTTACTGAAGATGAATGCACACATCAGTGCAAGTCCTCAGACTAAGACATTTATTTGCATAGTGATAGAGAGGGTCATCTGTGATGTATGCTTTTCACTTTAATGCACTGTTCATTACTGTTCTCCCTTCAGTTCAAGACTTTTTAAACTCCATATATAATGTTGTTTTGGCCACTGCACATGCTGAAGTTTTCAGATCTATTTTATTAAATACTACAGATCATAGCAATGCCTTATGTGGGCCTGTGTAACTTTTGTCACAGAAAACATGTTATTGTATCTCTCAAAGGCATGCTGGTTGATGTCCTACACTAAATTGTTGTAAGTTGTATGTAGCCTTTCCCTTTGTGGCCTGATCCATTCTCTGAAAAAAGTCTGAAAAGGACCATTCCAGTCACTCATGTATCAAATGAATTAAAATGTATTTAACCATCTGACGCATTCTTTTTATTTAATGGTTTCCTGCTTTGTTTAACAAATCTTTCTTTCAAATATATTTCGTAATGCTTGCACCTGTTTTTTAAGTATTAAACGTCCCTGCAATGCCTCACTCCTATTAACCTTGTTATCTAAGGGTATTAACTTCCATCAAAAAGAACTCTTGCTGAGAGTAAATGTAAGCAGTATTAGTGTGGTATTTTGCTTGCCCACTGCTTGACCACTGCTAATCAATAATAAGCATCTGTCTTACATTTATATAGGCTGATTAACTTAATCTCAGTCCATGCTAATCAGTTTGGAGAGATTCATTTCATGGCATGTTTAGATAAACAGTGGTCTCAGTTCATAATCCCTTAAGCCATTCTGAGCAGGCAGAAGGCCTCCAGTCACAGCCACTGAACAGGTAACTCTGATTTCTGTTGTGTTCGTACATTACAGTATTTCACTTGTCCGTACTTACTTTTTATTAGGCAGTATACACCTGCCATTTGTTTTTTATATTTACTAAATATTGTCCCATATTAGATACAGAAAATTGGTCTACAATACTGTGGTATAACCATACTGCATATTTTCTGAAACATGCAGATTATCTACTTTATGAAGTAGTAAGTATATAGAAAAGAGAAAAAAACATTTGCAGAGCACCATAAAGATGAGATTTGATGTTATATGGTAAGGTGATAGTTTACTAAATAGCTGTTGTACACTGAAAGAGAAATGGAAAATAACAATAAACCACTACCTAATTCTACATTTTTCTTTTTCAGTTTATCCTAAATGAAATTTTCGTATGGGTCTGCTTATTTTAACTTTTCTTTTAATTCTGTATCTTTCGACCTCTTTGCATGTAGTCTTTTTCTTTTTTGCATCCCCCAGCGTCAAGTGACAGGGTGTTTGTCTGTCTGTCTCTCTTACTTTCCCTCTCTCCGTCCACATTCTGTTAATTATTTTTCCACTGGGCTCAAAAGTGTGTTTAGGACTGACTTGGAGTTTATTACTTTCATTACTGTGCAAAGATGTATTTGGAAGAAACTGCATCATGCAAAGAGCAGCTGGTCAATTGATTTGACCGACTCAGTGATTTCCTTTGTTGCCTAATCAGGTGGTCACAATCGACTCTGCAGAGATGGCAATTTTCCATGCGAAACCTAACATACAAGAATATATAAAGAGAAAAACTATAAGTAATCAACTTTTAAGCTACAGATGTGCTGTTCACATTAAAAACAATCCATTCTTTATTGCTGATGTAATAACAGACTTCTAACTTACCATAAGACACCCAGAATTCGTTAACACATTGTTTTGCTGCAGTTATCCAGAATCATTTAAAAGCTGCCTATGTAAATTAGTTCTTGTATACATGCTAACAGCTTTTGGAATTCTTAATTTTTAAGTAAACACTGAAGGTGTAAAAGTCTGATTGCACTCAGGAAAACTGGTGTAATTATTTAAAATAGGAAGAGTATGGATGTAGTAGCAACAGTCATGTTTTCATCGGTTACATAAGCAGTGTGAGATTAGGAATATCTCCATGATGCCAGAGGCTCAGGAGGATGCAGAAGGTGAAGATTCCATTAAAAGGTTTCTGTCTGTCACTTGAGTTGTCCCTCTTTTCTGTTGGATAGAGGGCTGGGGAAGTACCCTTGGGGGAGGGATGGAGGACTGGGGCAACACCCTTGGGGAAGGGATAGAGGGCTGTGGCAATACCCTTGAGGAAGACTCCTTTGGAGGAAGAGCAAGCATGAAGAACCCTTTAGACAGCTGTCATTCACAAGGTAATAACATTGACAGGGTACCTTAGTGAAGATTCCTTTTTGAGACCCCACGATTATATGGGCTCTGTTCTGCTTCATACCATAGTAGGTGGCCAGCTGTTATGAGGTAGGCAAGGAGTTGGCATCCTAGCTCAGAAGGTCAGCAATTCTAGATTCATGCAGTAATGTGTTTATATCAGTTGTGTGCTGTTTGAACAGGATTTATGATCTGTTTTCTCTGACTTTAATAGTCTTGCTTTGCTAGAAAATACAGACTTCCTGCAACAGTTTAAGAATATTAAGTAGGAAAGTTATCGCCATGTCATAACTCTCAACTGTCCTGATTTTTTCCCTCATAGAGTTGGTCTGTTCCTCATAAAATTTTTCTGGCAAATTTTTGAAGATTGAAGTCATTAAATGATGACAGGCATTTGAGTTTGAGTTAATATTTAGAAACAAAGTGCTAATGCAAAAGCATTTGTTCATCATCTATCCAAGTTGGTAAGATCAATATTTAAATTTGTCCCTGCTTTTGGGCCTTTGCCTTCTCATTATTTTTGGCTTTATGCAGATTTCTTGTGCTAAGAGATTGAAAGAGAGATACATCCCTATAATTGAGTGCAAAATAAACATAATGGGACAAAAACACTGTCATAGTGCTTACATACATGTATGCTGCTCAGTAATGAGGAATTGAGATATTGAAGGTATGCAGATAGTTGACTTTTTTTTTTTTTTTTGAAAGCTTACAATCTTCAGACTTGTAGTCTGAACAGAGGAATGTCCACCCATTCCTCAGTTTTTATGTCTATTTAAAGGAAAGTAACTGGAACAAAGCCTCAACATGGGTGTTGGGTGTTGGTAGGAAAATCACCTCCTCCCAGAAAATGATTGCAAAACTCTCTTGCAACAGTATGGGCACTGAAACGTTGCTGCTTGCAGAAATGACCTTCAGCAATTCATGCCATATCTGGCTGTCAATGTCCATTAAAAGATTTTTTTCAGTGCTGGCCTATTGTTTGTTGCTCATAAGTTTGGCCTCTTGGATAGGGATTACCTGACCAAAATAACTTCCTCCAATACTCTTGTTTCCATTTGGACATATAGGACTCTTAATTTGTAACTAAACAAACCAGTGTGATTAGATCCTGGAATTAGTGTTACAGTACAGGTAGCTGGATGTGGTGTTTAGTATTCTGCATTGTGTATGCTAAGCAAGGTAAATTGTAGCTGGAGTCTGAATGTAGAACAGATAAAGTAACTAGTAGTGCATGTAGCCTCCACAAGTATGAAATAGCATTCAGTATACTGTACCTTGGTACCTTTATTTAATTCATTTTTTGTGAGGGAGAGAGTAATGTTAAATAAGCGTCTGACAATACATGCTGTTGGCAAGGCCAATATGAAAATAAACATAATAAGAATAAGCTGTTTTGTGAAATGGTGAAGGCAGTCAAGTTTTTTGTGTTTCGTTTTAGGTATGTGATCAAAACATCTACCTTGCTGTTTTGTGCAAATCCCAGACCCAAGCGTCTGAGAGTTGTATGATCTTTGTATGATATGAACTTGTTAGTAGTTGAAATGAAATTCTGGATAACTGGTTTAGGGACCAAGTCATTCGACTTTGAACTATATGGCACTTAAGTAGAACTTATTCATATACTGTCACTTTCCACTTCCTGTTACTTTGAACAGGGCTGTGACTTTTCTCAGGCTAGGAATCTTTTCAGATGGATTTCATTCTGTCATTATCAGCAATGTCTTACAAAAGGAAGAAGTAATACTGAGGCTTGCTGGATTGCACCTTGCATTGGGAATGGGAACCCATTCATCTAGCCTTTAGGATGAGTAGAATGAAGCAATGGACAAAGGAAGAAAACAAGACAGGAAAAGGTTGAGGTTCATGTTGAGTTATAGGAATTTAGGGAAAACTGAGGAGCATCAGACAGGGATACAAGACAGATGTAACAGAAACCAGCGCAGGTTACAAAAGGGACTAGGACATGGAGATCCCAAGAAAATTAGTTATTTAGGCAGGACAGAGAGCAAGAAAGGGATGGGGATAGAAATTTATAATGGGCACGGCATAAACTGTGAGATACTTAGAAGGGAAATTAGATAGAAGAACATGAGAGCTGATGATGAGATGCAGTATGTTGTCCTCTAGATTCCGAAGAAGAGAGTCATGAATAATGAATGGATGAGACCCTGAAGCAGAAAAGCTGTGACACATGTTTATGCATGGGTGGGTGAAGAGTGAGAATTTAATGTTGGGGTGAGTTTATAATTTTGTCAAGTGCAGGGGGCTTGTCCCCCTGCAAAATATGTATAAGTTTTTCAGCTCATTGTTTTTAGTATATAATTTACAGGGACTGGTGAGTCGAAATAAATTTTCACAAATGTGTAGGTAACCCGGGACACAAAAGATGAAGTTCATGTGATATTTCATAGGTGTATACTATGCTAATGACCACTAGGGCCTTTATAAGCTTAGTCAAGCATCCCAAATGTATTCCTCAAGTTTATGTGCTGGCCTTTGAAAGTGTAGCTAAGATTCCCAAATGTATCCTGCAAGTTGTATGTCTTGGAGGTTATTTTAAGGGGTATATATAAATTAGGGCAAGATTTAGAGGCTGCATCTGTTAATTAGAAATGTAGGTACTAGGCCAGGGGTATATTTCTAATTTCCCTTCCAGTGGTTCAGGTTTCTTTTGAATTGAGTTACAGAAGAGCTTCACATGGATGGGAAGCCTGTTGTAGAGAGGGGGTGTCTTTGGCATACATAACTGTCTCTGCAGGTCCTATTTATATCGCATACAAGGTTTGTTTTTAGAATGGGTGATTCAGGTGCTGTTAGTTTTGCAGATATGCAGGAGGTCAAGCATCATGGGGTCTGTTGATGCCTTGCATGTCAAGGGGTTTATGCATATATCTGTAAGTTTATTTACATCAAGTGAAATGTTGTATCAAATGTCTTGGACAGGTTAATGTAGTCTTGCGGTGGGTTTGTTGTTGATATAGATTGAATCACCTCCACTTTTATTCCCTGACTCATCCGTAGCTGGCCTAAATATGTGGAAGGCATTGCCGGGGTAATCTTCACAGCATTAAAAAAATGTCTCTAACTACACAGATGTCCATATTCTCCAGGGTGAGAAAAGATTGGAAGGACTGGACTTTCTTGTTCAATTTCCTGTCAGTGAGCAGCAACACCTTTCAGATTCCCTTGAGTTGGTTTTGGTATGTTGAAAGATTTGTCATTTTGGCATTGGCTAAAAAAAGGAGTTATGGGGTAGGACAATGTTTTATCTAATAGTTAAGAGCCTAGAGGGGACAAGTCAAAGCCATTCTTGACAAAGCAGCATGGTCTGTTGACCATATTCTCCCACACTGAAAAATGTTGTAACCCCCTTAGAATGACATCAGAAACCTAACCCAATTATTGAAGTCAAGTCACCTTTTGTTCATATTGTGACATTGTCTTTAGTAAAGGTAGAATGCTGCTCATTGCCAGGCACATACCAGCCTGGGACACACTGAGAGCTCTGTCACCTGTCTTCATATAGTCCAGGGATGTACGTCTCAAGAATTTTCAACCATGTGGACAATTAGAAAGTCATACTGGTACTTGTGGTTGAATGACTGGAGTGTGTAGATGATTTTATGGATTTTGACCACTGATAGACAACTGACAGCAATTTTCTCCATATACAGTCTGGTGAGCTGGACATCTGTACATCTCACAATGGAGGGTATGACTAAAATATTAGTTAATGACTTGCCTTCTAGTCTTTGTAGTTGAGGCTCCAAATGGCTGTATCTTTTGTATTGGATGTAGTTTTGTGGAGTGTTTTTATGGTTGCAGTGGATACTTTTTGTAGGATGAAAGTCTAGGTAGTCTCTTGGGTTTAGGAAGACTTAAATCCCTCAGCATACATTGAACCTATGTGCTGGGCCAGTGCTGTGTGACATGGGTGCAATGCTTATGCTTAATGAGAACCCAATTGTTGTTTTGAATGCTATTAAGTTTTTATTGGGTTTTCAATTTGTAAAATAATCACAATATCTGCAGTCAGAGATTTGTGAATATAATAAATGAAACCATTTTAACTAAATGTCACACACAAAATAAATTATTTACAGGAGTGTCATTTAAGTTGTATGTAACAATAAATCTAAATGTAGTTATTTTTGCTGGTCAAGCAGATCTCTTAAGTTTTGTCCATGTATTTGAGCAAGAGGTAATCCTGGTTGTTCTTAATTGTAATGATTTCCAAGTGACTGACTTCAGTTGCAGTATTTATAAATTCTTTGAAGGAGGGTGTAGATTTGTTCTTCCAATCCTGATTTTGAATGCTTTTTGTGTGAGTCTCACCCCCAGTGACAGTGCAATTCTTTCTCACATGCACTATCCATTAGTCTAAGGATTTTGACAGTAAAGTTTCCTGCATTGTATCAGGATGCCCATATCTACCAAACTGGTGGTGGAGAAATTGGGAACACGCCCATCCGTGGCATCAGGTCTTCTTTGGGTGAACTACAAAGGGGTGATACAGCAGGGGTTTACAGCAAGCTAACTTTGAAGATCTTAATCTTGCATTCCTGCCATCAACTCATGGGGAAAGAGGGAGAGTGAGAATAAAATATTCGAGTTAAATAAGCTAGAAGTTATTCATGTAGCTTAGGCCTGCGAAATGAAGAGTGAAATACTGGCTGTTTTACTTGGCAAGGATGAGGGGATTCAAGACCCTAAATGTAAAATCCCACCTGGATAACACTGATCATTGAGCAAGGGTGGACAACAATTAAATGAACAAAATCAAAATGTGGTATTATGCAAACAAAAACTATTTTAGAGAAACTTTTGAGAGACTGCAAATGAAGGCTGAAGACGAGCATAGGGAACAGACTACCTGTTTTCCAAAGGTAAAGAAGAAAATCCAGATTGATGTAGAAAAGGGAAATTGGAAAGATCAAAATGTCGAGACAAGAGAGACTCGTGCGCTTCAACAAAGGAGGGTAAGCGTCACTCCATTCAAAAGACAGAGGAATTTGAGTAAAAAAAAAACAAAAACAGGAACAGAGAATATTCAAGAGTATGTGGAATCTAGAAAAGGGCTTCAAAGGCAATTCTTGAGTAATGTTAAGCATAAAGTACATGGAGAAGGAAGAATGTATCCTTTAAGTCAAAGAAAAAATCAAGACAGCTACATAGATTTATTAAGAAAAGTTGAGTAAAGTTAGTGGGAAAGACAAAAATTCTCACTGAATTTTTTGCTGATTATTTTCTTAAAAGTGAAAGGTACTATTTGTACTGTTTTGAAGGTACTATTTGTACTGTTTTGATGGCATGGGAAAGGAAGTCCAAATGGACTCTTGTACAGATTTACTTATTTGATGTAACAGCATGGTGTTATGACTAAATAGTAAGTTGATAAGTGCTTGCCACAGTGGTAAACTTATTGCCTACTGGTGGGCAACACAGGTGAGGGACATTGTCCAGATAGAGAAAAATAGCATTCAACAAAACAGAGGCATGGATGTCTGAGGAGTTGTGCATAATTCTGGAAGATGAATTTTGACTGCTGTCTGGCAAAACATCTGGCATCTGTGGGAGCTGCCGGAACAATGCTGAGGCTGTTCACATTAAGGGCAGAGAGATGTTTGTCAACTAAGGAGATTGTTGGGAGGTTGAAAACATTTTGAAGAACTCCTAAACATGGTAGCCAAGCCTTCCTTTGAGGCTGCAAAGGCAGGTACATTATGTGGGATTATTTTCATTGTATTTGGGGTTGCTGTGGCAATTAATCAATTCTGCAGTGGCAAGAATGTGGGAGAGGACAAGATTAGTCCAGAAATTCTGGCCACAATAGACATCCCTGCAATGTTACAGTTAATGCCCCTTTTCAATGCTGCATGGGTAGGTGCTGAAGGTTTTTCTGAACTGTCAAAATGGGTTTGTGGTCCCAAGTTTCAAAAAGGGAGTTAGGAGAGTAGATTTTACAAGCAGGTATTGAACCACTCAGTCTAGAAGGGAAAGCCATGGAGTTAGAAATAAGATCTTCTCATTTGGCTGACTCATTGATTCTACAACTAATGTTACTTCATCCTGATTACTGAACTAGTCAATTCACTGTTTACACTAGGCAATTGTTCCAGCAAACCTTTAGAAACCTAGACAATGCACTTCCCAGTGCTTCCTTCTCCTGTGAGTAAATATCATTAACTCTCGTGTGAATTTATGGAACTACCTCAATTCATTGAGGATGTTCTTAAACATCAACTACTTTACTGATGCGCAGTGGGAGTTTATTCTGAAAGGAAGGGGACTGCTGGGGAAGGTAGGTGCTTTTAATATTTCAATATAGGTTTAGCGCCTTAAAGCTGGTATTGCAATTATTGATAGACTTTTGAATATGCAAGAGTTGTACCAGGATTGGACCTTTGTTGTCAGAGGTCACCACATATGAGTATGAAGGAGTCAGAGTATTGAGTGCTTTAGATGCTGTGTATCACTTAAGCTCATGGCTGAGATTTCCTTTTTGGTTAGGAATCTTTGAGGTTTCCTGAGTTATGCAATATGTTTGGAGAGGAACATATTGAAGGTTGCATTATATTCTCTAATGGATCTGATTTAAGAAACATTAGATGGGGCCAATAACTTTTCTTTTGATCTGGAAGACATGGCTTTAGTCCGTCAGGCTTGGTAGAATGGTTTACTAATGATGGCTCCTACTTGGTCAAATGGAAGTTCTCACTTACCACAAATGTGCCATGTACTCTTGACAATGTCATCTTTGAAGCATTGTCCTTTATGTGGTAAGTATCAGGGGATTCATGTTGATGGACATAATGTGATTTGAGTGATAAATCTCTGAAAAAGAAATGTAAGATTTTGGATTAAGCATTTGCCCATAGTCTTAACACAGGGAATGAGTGCAAGCTACTGTTTCATTCAGAATGTGTGCAACTCCTGGCGAGTTAATAACTGCACAGACTTTGTATGCCAGAGATGCCTAATGTTTGCTTTGACATCTGTGAACTAAAAGTTAAGAGGATCATGTACATCTGTTAGTGCTTGGAATGAACCTCTGAATGAACTGTACCAAACATGGCCTTGTATACATATTGGGGCAGTCACCTGAGTTTGCCAGTATAATCCATATGTAGTTCTTGGATCTGGACATGTTGGCATATCTTAGAATATCTTGGAGGTACTCCAATAGTGCTGGAACTTGAGGTTGCTGCTGCTCATTTCTCCAGACCCACATTCTCCATGTTAAATTGACTACATGTGAGCGAAGCATAGGACTACACAAAGAATGTCTTTCTCCACTACTTTTTATAGTGTTTTTGGACAGATGCATCTCCTAGAGATTGCTGTTCCTCTGGAGTAGACTCCCAGTTCACGGGAAGCAGAGCTCCTCAATAACCCTATTCAGGTCCAACCTAGACAATTGGATGGGAGACTGTAAATTCATCCCAGGGATGGTACTTGTGTCCTTTATGGACAGGGGCAGTTACTGCTGATAATACACTCGCTCTGTGAATAATGACCTAACCAAGGTCAGTTGGTGAACATGGGTATAACATGGCTAGGGCTAGTAAAGGCTGTTGGGCCATTAGCAGCAGGAACCAAACCCAATAGAAATAAGACCATGAAAAACAGAAGGCAAAATATGTGGCAACAGGAACTTTAAAATTTCCGTGTATTCTGCCTTCGATTTTTCGTCTTATCTCTAGGGCCCACTAGTAACCTCCTATGAACCTATATAACACTACACTGTGGATTTAGAGAATCCAGTTTGGGAAAATGAAGGTTGCTTCTCTACTGTTTGCAGACATTGTCATCTTTCTGAATTCATTCCAAATAACTGTGATCAATGGTGTACACTTGAGTGATTTGCTACTGAGCATGAATAGATGGAATGAAAATGAGTACATCCAGTATCATAGGTGATGGTACTTTCCCCCCAAAAGAATACATCGTTCCCTATTGGTGTGCAGAACAGCAGCTACATTAAGTAAAGATTTTAACTGTATTTGGGTCATATTCATGAGCATGGTAGAATGTAATGTGGAAACTGATCTGTTGATGGTGGAGAGACAGAAATTCTGCAGGCATTGCACAGGACTAATATGATGACATGAGTCAAAACGGCAAAGATCTCAAGTTACTGGTTAGTCTATGTTCCTGTCCTCACCTAAGGCCACAAGCTTTGCGCAATGACTTAAAGGAAATAATCACAAATATAAGGGGTGGAAATGTGTTTCCTTCACAGGTTTTGCTTGGATCACTTTGTACAATAGACTGAGGAGCTGTCCAATAAGATATTGGAATATGGGGGGAGCTGTCCAGTAAGATATTGGAATATGGGGAATGTTTTTGTATGTTGAGGAGTTAGTTAAAACTTGCACACCTTATGATGATGCACCCTAGGGATCATACATACCTAGCTTACTAGTGCAGGAGGTTCCAAGGTAAGCTCAGAACATGTTGAAGATGTACTCTCTCTCTCTCTGTCTTGCCTTCCCCTTGGAATGCTTAGCTATCCAACAGGATGAACTGCAAGCTATGCCAGTGTAAGCAATTTAGAAAATGGATAGAAGAACACTTTTGGCTTGCTTTACACCACCTAGTTATTTGATATCTGACCATTTCATTTGAAGCAGCTCCTTTATTACTTAAGAGAGGGCTTCTTGTTTTTAATGGATTTTAATTTTATCCATTTAGAATTGACCTGCTGTTTTGGCTACTTATCTGAATGTCTTTTGTCTGGTGAATGGAAAATGGATTGCCATAGTCTATATTTTCCATTGGATAAAAAGCTTATTACATATTTTTCTTAATATCTTGGATTAGAACCTTTTCATCATTTAATACAGTGATGGGATGTATATATAAGTATCTTTTATGTTTTACATAGAGTACATTATGTTTTTCATAAAAAAACAAAAAATACATTGTAGGGAGGTTTCTGTAAATTTGCATGAGACATGAAACAACCCTGATTTAGGTGCACATTGTAACAATGCCTGGGATTATTTCTTATGATAAAAGATCTCCCTTTGTCATTCACAATGTTTCATTCCAGCTTTCCTCAGATGCTCTCAACCAGTTAAAGGCCATATTTTACCTGTTATATTACAGTGAGGCAATATGTGCTGTATTACTGGCCACCTTCTAGTGCCTTTTTAGTTTATTCCCTCAATTTTCACTCTCTCATATCTACCACTAAACATTATTGTATACGTTTTCCATGATTGGCTAGTTCAAAATTAATTCCACATTTAATATTCAGTCGGTATGCCATGTTGCACCACGCAGAGACCCATATAAACATCATTACCTTTATTATTTTTATATTCCACTTTGTGCCCTTGCTTGAACCACATTTCTTCCTTTCATCTCCCATATGCTTCCCAGCAGGAGCAAAGGAAAAACATTAATGCATTATTTACACTTTCATTAAACATACAAGTCCATAAAAGTACAACAATCATAAAACTTCTAACACATTGCCATTCATTATAATGGAATTACCATTCACTTCAATTTTTCTTTGTACTGTCACACATTGCCAAAATGACCAATAGCCCAACTGCCATACAGTTATTAATTTTAATTGTTTTTGTTGCATCTGATCAGTCAGTTCTTTCATAATTTCCTTAATTCTCCATTTTACCACTCACATTCTACCCCTTTGAGCTGTTCTTATTCCACTTCCATCATGCTATTCAAAGTTAGCAGGCTTTTATATTTTTATTTATTTTTTAGTTTACAGTTTTTCCAGGGTACTACACTGATCACAACTGACCATTTGAATATAGTGCTTGGGCACTTCATTCATTACCTTTGGTAGACAAACAAAGCAACTATGCAGACTTGAAGGTACCCACTCAGTAATATTAATACTGTAGTGGGTATTAAATACACATTAAATTCTATTCTTTTAAAATCAAGACCCCAAACATTAAATAAGCCTCCATAACATTATTTTTCCTAAATTCACTCTGTCCTTCCAGTATTATAACTACTTGGCGTATTACATTGAAATAACAAACATCTAAAGGAAACCCCTTATTTTTGTTAATATTAAAATTTTTCCCATCAGTTACTGCAGACTAGAAAGATTAACTTTGGTAATTCACACTGCTGTCAGCAAACTGAAAACATTGCCACTCCATCCTCTACAATAAAATAAACCAAATCACAAACAGGAGTGATTTTTATTTCATATTTCAAGTATCTTACTCTTGCATACAACTATTCATTCACACATATTAGTTAAGTTTGCTGTGTCATGCATAGAAAGCACCTACTTAAACATAGTTTCATGTCAATTTTGATCTGTAATGAAGACAAATTCAACAAGGCAACTAACACTTAAACGTAGAAGTATCGAGCATAGTTCATAATTTTCAAAATGGTCTCTTCCTACATTGGACAGTTTTCAGCATGAGCCAGTATAGTTCCCAAATTGTGCTCTAATCTTGTACACACATGGTTAAATTTCTTCAAGTACCATTGTATCCTTTCAGATGAAAAAAAAAAAGTATACCAAATAATCTTTTCTTTTAAATCAATCTTTTATCCTCCATTTGACTAGTAAAAAATAGACAGATCATTCATATCTTTAACAAGGATAAGATTCAATCAACCATAGAAAAATGCTCATAAAGGAAAAATCTCCAAATCTTTTACCTTTGTAATACAGTGATGGGAATGGACCACATTTCTAAATCTAAGTACAATTAAAGTTCATGAAATTAGTATTGTTGCACTCGGTCAGCCAGTAGTGCTCATCGCTGTGCCCACAATGTGCCCAGTAGTGACTCCTCTTGCAATTTGTATGGAGTTGCATGGACTGGTAACATATCTAAATATGACTGTAGACTCACTTTTTTATTTATTTATTTTTTTTACAAGACCTGTTGCTCTGGGTATCTTTCTTACACATTGCTTTCATTTCTTCCTGCAAATCCTGTTATTTTATGACTTTGTGTCTCATTGTACACAAGACACTGTAGTCACTAGATGTGGTGATTTCAGTGAGCAATGCAACTTTTGCCTTCTTTTCTTGGACCATTATATCTGGTTTTCTAGAATATATATCTTGAACTATTGGTAATGGGTGATCCCATGTGATGTAGACTTAATTCTCTATGATGCTTTGTGGCTCATGTTTCCACTGTTTTTCAGCCACTTTATTACCACAATGTTTACACAATTCCCAGTACAACAGTCTTGCCACATTATTGTGCCTTTCAGTATACAGCCTTCTGCCATTAGTATGTCACAGCCAGCAACGAGGTGTGTGACTGTTTCTAATTAGGTTTTACAAAATCTACATTTGTCTGTTTCTCCCACATGTTGAATGGACTTTGTAAACCAACGTGTATGCGACCCACTGTCCTGGGCTGCCAATATTAATGCTTCATATCTCGGTTTGAATTCAGCTGTCCTCAACCATTCCTGATCAACATGAGGCTCTTCCAGAAGTTTTCTATACTTGAAACTATAGTTATGCCTTTTCCACATTTCTTGCCTTCTCATCTGGTCCTTCACCTTGTATTCTATATTTTGTTTATTGGCACAGTCAGTTGCTGTCTGATTTTAATCTTCTTCTGGTTTGATTTGCATTCCTGCTTGATGCTGATATGCTTCTGCTAGACTAAGCAGAGAAGTCCTCTTAGATTTATTCTCCTCATTTTTTTCAAAACATTCACTACATTTGGGTCTTGTGAGGTCATCAGATGTGTGGAGTCCCACAATTGCAGATCTATACATATAATCAGTTTCAAGGAAGCCCATCCCTCCTTTGGAATGGGAAATATATAATCTTGGTATGCAATGATTTGTATAAATCATTTGGTGAGCATGAAGCATCCTTCTTGTTTTCCTGTCTAATCTATCCAACACATTTTGGGCCCAGCAATCACTCTAAAACTGTAAGTTAGGACAGTACGAGCAAATTAGTTTATAGCCTGGATTTTGTTCCTAGATGTTAGTGCTGTTTTCAGGATTAATTTAAGTCTTCTGAAGTATTCCTTACTAAGTTTTATTTGCATTTTTGTGTTCTTTTTTTGTTGATCCTTCATCAATTCCCAAGTATTTATACACTCCTTACTCAAGTTCTTTTATGTCATCTTCTTGTCCCAAACTGATTTTTTTTGGTGTTGCAGTTTTCCTGCTTTAAAGGTTGCTTTTGCACATTTATCAAGACCAAATGACATTCTTATATCATCTGAAGGAGTTTTGACAACTTGCAGTTGTGCTTTCAGTTCTTCATCTAAGTATACAGTTTTAAATCATAGAGAAGATGTGAAGTCTTTACACTTTATTTTCTAGGAGCCAAATGATAGCTATGGCCTAAGCTATTAGACAGCTTAATGGGCAAGGCAGAATAGCAGCGGTGACAGTCACCCTGGAATATTCCCCTTCAAATTTTTATCCCTAGGATAATTTGCCCTTTATCATGGCTTAATTGCAAAGTGGTCTGCTATTGTTTCATGGTCACTGTAATGTAGTCAGTCAGTGTAGGATGTATCTTGGACATTTTTAAGCACTCATGAGCATGGATGTGAGATACTATCAAATGCTTTTTTCTAATCAATCCATGCCATGCTTAGTGAAGAACTGTAAAAAGGGGAAGCATCTATGACTTTATTTAACAACAAATGACTTTTTGTTCCATATGACTTTCTTTTATTGCTCTTTTGTTCTACTGCCATAATTGAGTTTTCCTATAAATGACTATAAACTCTGTCTGCATCAATTCCCAAGTATAGTTTATACGTCATCAGAAGGCATGTTATTGGCCTATAACTTTTAGGGTAGCTTGCAGGTTCACTCTTAAGTAGGAACATTGTTTTTCCTATTATTAACCAAGTTGGTGTAAGTTTGGAGTGTGCATATAAGTAGTTACTACTCATGGCTAAATTTTTATGCAAAGATGTTAATACTTTCAGCCAAAAGTTAAGCACTGCATCTGGGCCTGGGGTTTTCCATTAAGAACCTTTCCTTAACTTTTTTATTCTCTGTGGCTGTTACTTCATCCCATTTCATATCCTGTACCTTTAAACTTCTTATTCTTTCTTTAACTTTTTCTATCCCTTTAGCATCTTTGTTCCACAGAATCTTCATAGATACTTCTCCAAAATGTATCTCTTTTTTTTTCTTTTTTTGGGGGGTCTTTGAATTCCTATCACCTTATTTCCCAATACTTTTTTGGGTCATAAGTATATTGCTTATTTTGTACTTTTCCTTTATATTTATCTTAGTATCTTCTAAGTTTTTCTGCCTGTGCTGAAATCTTTAGTTTATTTGCGGTAGCGTATGATAGATCCTGGTCTGTTCTAATACTCTGCATTGCTTTTGTCACATCTATCTTAGTATTTTTATTGATCTGTCCCCTCTTCTATAGTCTTAGTCTTCTAACAGTGATTTTTCTCGTTTCAGCTGCTTTACAGTTTTCTCTATTCGATATTTCCATTATGGTGTTCAATTTCTCCCCTTCCTTTCCCTCACTACCCTGTGTTCTTGTGGTAGAACTTTATCAGTTATTAATTTAGCAGCACAGTAATATATCCTGTTTACTTCTGTTATATCGCTTGGATCTCATGGGACAGTCCTAATTACTGTGTTCATTTGTTTTATCAGGCTTCTGACTTTTTGGGTTTGATTAACCTTCTGCAGTCTTTTTTTTTTTTTTTCGTTCACCTTGATATATCGGTCTGTCTATTAAGCAACTCTTTTCTTAGCTCATTTTCTTCCAAACTGAGAGCACATCCCTTGTTTTCCACTTCTTGTGGGTGTTCTATAGAAGGTTCTATAGCATCTTCCTCTGGCAGATTCTTTTTAATTTCATCCAGTGCCATCCATTGCTCTACCATAAGGGAACTTACTGACCTATCACTCCTCAACATTGACTGCATCAGAGTGTCCACAGTTTCCTGTTCCTTTCCTTGCTGTCTAGCTTCAAGTGAATGTTTATACTGATTTCCCATGGAAGGCTCCAAATTATCTTCACATGGAACCTGACCAGTTGCTTCCTGTTCCACTGGTTTCCCCTTAATATGGGTATCCATTACTCTATCCTGTTGTGGTACTTTCTGAATTAGATTTTCTACACTGACTCCTTCACTTTGCAGGTACTCCATAACCTCAGTTTTATTCCTTTAACTTCTCCATTACTAAGCTCCTTTTCTACTTTTCCTCTGTCGTCTTATTTTTTATTTATGTCTGGATTCCTTTGCCTGTATTTCTCTTCAAATATCTTTGGTGCTGCTCTTTTTATATTGGTTACTTTTGCTTTCTCCTTTGCATAAATATTACACCATATTAAATCTTTTTTTCTTTCCCATCTCCATATTTCTTCTTCAGATGTTTCCTGATCTTCCTGTTTCTCTGTACTTTGGGGACTCGCTCCATCCTGCTGTGATGTAACCTGTTAGACCTTCTGCATCAAATCCTTCACTTCACAGGCACTCCATAACTTCAACTTCTATTTTTTTTTAACTTCTACTTTACTAAGCTTTTCTATATTCCATCTTTGATTTTTTTTTATTGTGAAATATTCCTTATCTGGATGCCTTTGCCTTTATTTCTCTTCGAATATCTTTGGGGCTACCTTCTTTACATTGATTAATTTGGCTTTCTCCTTTGCATAAATATATAGTACCATATCAAATCTCTTTCCCATGTCCATATTTCTTTTTTTATACTTTTCAAATATCTCTTAGTTTTGTTTATATTTTCACACTTCCTTTTTCCAAGTAGATCAAGGTTTCTTGATCTATATACTGTTTTTTTCCCAAATCTGTTATATTAATAAACACAAATTTTCATTTGAAGCTTCTAACAGTTCTTCTTGCACAAGTATTTTTCTTTCCTCCAATTTCTCTCTCAATCATTTTGTATATCTTATGTCTGGAAATTCTGGGCTTTTTGCATAATAGTAACAATACATAATTTCTTGCTTATCCTTAATAGTCCACTTTATCATCTTTATGGCTCTTCTTTGGCCTATCAGTTTTTGTGATTTTTGTGAACTCCTACTTCCTTCTACAACAGGGGCCCCCCTGGGCCATGTCCTGGCCTGGCCCCATTGTAGTAATGTTTCTGTATTTTGAGGATTCTGCATTGTTATCTTTTCCAGTCCTGGCACCAGTGTTGTGCACCTAGCTATTTTTTTTTAGTTTTTAACCTACTTCTGTCAATGATGTATGCTATATAAACACAGTCTATATATCGGTCACCTTGGTGAGATTTTGTGAAAACAGGGTCCACCTCGTGAAGGTACTCGCCAAGACTTGAGGATGAATTCAAATTCAGCACTACTATTCTCCTTTACTTGCTGACTTCATCTCTCCATTCGGACCCCTACACTCTCCTTTTTGACTGACTTGGTAAAAAAGCAAATTTTAATCAACTTATTCACTCCTAGCTGGGATATTACCAGCATCTGTCTTTATTGATCAGGGTTTTTTTTTAAGTAAATTCATAAACTTTTCTTACCAAACTTAATCTGCCTAGCCATCTTATACCAAGAGTTACTGTTACAAATAGGGCAGTCTTTGCCATCAAACTTGACTTTTCTTCCTACTTGTCATCTTCTATTTCTTCCATTGTATTAGTTTCTCCCAGTTTAGTTGGGTGCATTTTCAATTTCCTCCATTTTAATTGCATCACCCTCATTGGCATTTTCTGTTTTTCTTAATCACTTCAACAGGCTTGTCAAAAGACAGCACATTCCCATTCCTAAATTCCTTTACTGTTGAAGGAAATGACAAATCTCAGTTATCTATGATTATATGCTCTTGTTGCATCAACAAACTGAGAACAGCTCTTAAACATCACCTCTGAGAAGTCCCATTTCACAAACATTTGACCTGTCACAACTATCTGTCTGCCTAGTTACCACAATTTCCACAACACTTGTTTGCTCCAGTAATAAGTCAAAAATTCCATCTTTATTTAGCCACAAGTAAAAGAGATCCATTCTGACTCTTAGTCCAACAATTCATTTTTTCATCTCCATTTAAAACAACATATTTGGCATCCTCAATAGTGGTGACTTCTAGCCTTTTCACGTTGACATCAAGTGTTTTCATCAGACTACACATCTCCGTTCCTGTTGCCTCTAGGATGTTTGTCATTTGGCTCACTTTCAGTCTTAACACCTTTTCAGGTTATCTGTGTGGTGAGCATTGAACAGCATGGCAACTTGATGTGATGGTGGGAGACTCACTATTTGGTGTAGCTTCCCTCTTTTTTTAAATATGTTAGTTATTATCAAAGATGCATTGATTTATTTTTTATTTGGAAAGGTAGTAGAGGTGATTTTGAAATTTTTGTTACAGGAATGAGTAACTGTATTAGCTGGTTGAACTTTGAAATTAGCTGTATAGGTACTAAAGTTAACTTTTTGGATATTAAATTGTTTGCATATTTTGGTTTGAAAAGGTTTGTGAGTAACATTTATAGAAAAGGGACATTAAGCAACAATTGCATTTTAGTACTTTTCATCCCCCTTTTATGAAGTTGAATATTTTTAGGGGTCATGTTATCTGACTGAGTTCATACTATTAGTGAAAGAGAATCTTTTTAAAAAGTTGATATTTTTATTAACATGTTACTTGAGAGAGGCTATCCTTATGACAAGTTATTGAAGATTTCTGAGCAAGTTATTAGTCTTGGAGATGAGAGGTTTCCACCAGTCCTTACTGCTGGGTTTATTCCTAAAGTAAGGGACAGAGGTGAAACATCTGAAGAATTTAGCCTTTCCAGTACCTATGAGCATAGAGGGAAACATTAAGGATACTAAGGCGAATATCTCACTGTAGTGGGAGCTGAACCAAATTTAATTTTTAAGAGAACTTGTAATTTAAAATATTTATTGGAACATCTCAAGGTTGCAGTAAGTGGGGTTGGTATAGGACATTTTGTACTTTTCCTAGTAATAGCTGCAAGTTTTGTAATTTAAGCTATCCTAGTAGTCAGTATATATTTTTTAAATGCATTGATTTTATTTTGGAGTCTTCAGGAAGGTTTAGTTGTCAGAGTGAAGGGTTTGTTGCATTCAGCTAGTTGTTGTGGTTACCAAAGTTTTTACATTGGGAAAACCACAAGAAAGCTTATTGTCGTATGAGTAAGCATGTGAGAGCTATTAAGAATGACACCAACAATGCTCTTGCCAGACTTAGTTTAATTTGTCCTTATTTTCGTAAATTGTATTTTCTTTGTAGTACAAAAAGTAATTAATCAGTTTAACAACTATCTTGAGTTTCTTGAGCTTAAATGGCAAATATTTTTGTGTGCTGATGTTAGTCCAGGATTAAATGAAACTCTTTCAGTTAAGTGCTTACATATAAATATATTTAATAAGTTTTTAATACATTTAATGGTTGTGACATTTTTTGCATGGTTTAAAATTTTTTACTTATATTAACAAATTTGTTTTTTCCTATGTATGAAACTTATTGGTTAACCAAATGGTGATGTCATTTTCAAATTGGTATAAATTGATTTGATTTGTATGTGGATTCATTCTGATGAAGTTCTAAGAGTAAAAGAACAAAAGCAATTGATTACTAGTTCATGTTTGTTCAAGTTGTTCATACTTTAACTGGCACTAGTGGTGTTGGTTGTTTGGCTTTGTTGTTTAAGTTTTTATATGCCCCCCTTTTCTTAATGTTTCAGTTTTTTTTTTTGTAGAAAGACCATTCTGCATTTGGTGCCGTTATTGTATATCTTTTGGCTATTTTGTTGAGTTCGTGGTGAATAGTATGGCTGGTGACAGTGACCCAAATTTTAATTTGGGTTCACTCGATTCCGGATGAATTGCGAGCTTTAACCCAGACTCTTGAGCAAGTTGTTGGTAAAGCTACGGGTGTAATTAACAAGGTTGTTTTGCAGTGGTGAAGGGGAGGAGAAGATGTTTTTGAGTTTTCCTCTGATGAGAGTACAATCACAGAAGAGCAAGGTATAAATATTCCCTATCGTTTGGTGGCAGACCTGCTTATAAAGGGAAAAGTACAAACCCTTTCACTGATTTTCAATACAGTGCTGATTGTTAGTCTAGCCCTGCTATTTTGGATTGCCATGGGTTAGTATTCCAGCTGGAAAATTTCTTGAGATTCAAATCCCTGAGTTGAGAATTTTACCTCGCCAGCTGTTTAGAACGTAATATTCTGCCCTCAGGGATGAGTTTATACCTTTCTGAATTATACTAAATATACTGATGTGATTTATATAGATAAATGTGCCATTTATAACCAAGGTGATTTAGATGTTTTTAAAGTACTTATTCAACACAACACTGAATGTATGATGGGACAAAAGGTTGAGATATGTTCCCTAAATGTTTAAGTGGCATCCTTCTTTTTCATTAATTAAAACTTTATACTTTAATATTTTTTCCTAAAGTGGAAAGACATGTTGCTTCCATTATTTAGTGAAAAAAGAATAAGCTTAACAGAGATCTTTTGGCTTATTCTTACGAGCAGGCATTTATTATTAAAGGGGCACCTAATACTTCTGATAAAGGTATCTGCAACAAAACTGTTACTAGTGGTCACCATGACACAGCGTTTGGACCAATTGGATTATTTTCCGTCTACTACTTATGCTTACCTTATTAGGGATGCTTTCAATTCTAGTAGTGATGGTGTACAGAAGGACGACCTAGTTCAGAAAGTTATTTCTTCCTCAAGTTCTGAGGGTTTAAGGGATTATCCTTCTGTTTTTTTTTTTTTTTTTTTTTTTTTTTTAACTAGTTCTGTCAGGGATGCAGCAAGTAATTCATTCTCCTCTTCACCAAAAGAAGAGAGGACAACTTGAGGCAAGAATTGGACCAAAAGAAGAGGTCTCTAATTCCTGGCAGATTTTTAACCTTAGTGACGTTAATTTCTCTTCTTTGGAGGTAGAGGTACTGTCAAAAGGTTTTACTTTTATTCCTACCAACAGGGCTTCATTGACTGACATTATTTTAAACTTTAAACGGTTTATTACAAAACTGAATTTGAAGATTTTTCATGATATTAAAACTGATGCAACTAGTTTTAAGGTTACAAAATTGAGTACGGTCAAGCCCCACTTGTTGCAACACTACATATATTGGGGCAATTGTGTGAGGATACATTTTATAAACTGTTTAGATGTTTTCATAATGAAAAAATTAAGGAAAGAGTGGTTTACAATTTGAATGTTGATCAGTCTCTGGCTTTGAAGTGTTTATGTAGTTATACTAAAGGTTTATGAAAGCTGATAAAGTCAACAGCATAGTAGTCATGAAAAAAGAAGCATATATATCTTTAATGCCTTCGCTGTTATCAGATTCTCATAATTACAGGAAAGTTAGCAAAGACTTTGTTAGAAGGAGTTGTATGTTTATTGATATAACTTTATTAGATTTACTTAATCAAGGATATCTTTCCTTTGACATGTTTAGTTTTTGTTCTGTGGACCAACCAGGGTTAGGTACTTTATTTGGGATCCCTAAAATACATAAGTATCTGGTCAGACCTCATTTAAGCCAATAGTGGCTTCTCAGAGGAATAAAAGTTAGCATTGCTGCATTGTTGTTGTTCTTAATCCAGTAGTACAAACTAGTGAGTAGTTTTTGAAAGACTCATGGTTATTTTTGGACCAGTTGAAGTAAGAGTCTTTGAGTGAGGAAAGACTACTATGTACAGTTGATGTTCGTTATACACATCAATTGATCAAGATGAGGGGATTGAGTTTGTTCTATATTTAAAGAAGTATGCACAACATTTAAATGCGGATTCCAACACCATTTGTGTTCTACTTAAGTTGGTACTTGGCAATAATTTTTTTCAGTTTGAGTCGAGTATATACCAAGAAATATCAGGAGTAGCTATGGGGGCTAAGGTAGCCCCAGTGTACACCAATTTAGTGATGCGTTAGTGGGAGGCTCAGTATTTGGTGTTGCTTCCCACTTTTAAATATGTTACTTATTTTCAAAGATACATTGATGATTTATTTTTATTTGGAGATGTAGCAGAGGTGATTTTGAATTTTTTGTTACAGAGAAGAATAAAAGTGTTAGCTGGTTGAACTTTGAAATTAGCTGCATAGGTACTTCAGTTAATTTTTTGAATATTAAATTGTTTGCAGATTTTAGTTTGAAAAGGCTTGCAAGTAACATTTATAGAAAGGGGACATTTAGCAACAGTTACTTGCATTTTAGTAGTTTTCATCCCCCTTTTATGAAATTTAATATTTGTAGGGGTCAGGTTATCTGACTAAGTCATATTAGTGAAACAAACTTTTTTAAAAGAAGTTTATTTTCTTATTAACCTGTTTCTTGAGAGAGGCTATCCTTATGTCAAATTACTGAAAATTTCTGAGGAAGTTATTAGACTTAGAGATTTCCACCAATCTTTACTGATGGATTTAGTCCTAATGTAAGGGTTGGAGGTGAAGCATCTGAGAATAATTTAGACTTTCCAGTACCTATGAGTATTGAGGGAAACATTATTAATTATATTAAGGGTAATTGGAAAGTCATTTTAGGTAATCGAGATTGCCCTGATGTATGACTGCACATAAGCTAATTTTCAAATACTCTGTCCCTCCCTGTCCTCCACCCTAAAAATGCATCAGCCTCATAGAGTAATAGGGTCCAACAATCAAAATCTCCTCAAGTTTACAAACCCACATGTACTCCAGGCAACTCTTACTGTCTTTCTCTCTAGCTAGCACACTTCCTCCACACATTAGAACTACCCATAACCACTCCACCTTTAAGACCTTGCTCCACTCTTATCTCTATTATCACTGGGAATGCTCCTGCTCTCACTCCACCTGATGCTTTCCATCCCACCCCTATCCCCTTTCACTTTTCCTATCTCAAATTCAACTTAAGACCTCGTCCTGCTTTTTATGCCTGACTTCTCTAAAATTACCTCATGATTTTGATAATCTCATTACTTCCATCTCACTTGATATCTTAATACTTGGTACGCAGTGTTTAGGCCTCAAGCCATAAATGTTTGTCTTTTCCATTTCTATATCATTTTTTAATTACACGTAAAATGTATATTTGAATTAATGTGCATTTTTCATGTGTTTATCTACAATCGGTATTGCTTATAATTTTTTTATTTTGTTACTGTAAATACTATATTTGATCTTTTCGACCCGGGCCTTCATTGAAAATGGGCTCATCTTGGCCCAATGGACTTTCCTGGTTAACAAACTGCAAATTAATATATATATATATATATATATATATATATATATATATATATATATATATATATATGGGGCTGAACCAAATTTCATTTTTAAGAGAACTTAAAATTTAGTGGAACATCTCCAGGATGCAAAATGTAAGGTTGGTATAGGACCTTTTGGTGCTTTTTTCCTTGAAATAGTTGCACATTTTGTACATTCATCTATCCTGGTAGTCAGTATTTTTTTAAACACATTGATGTTACTTTGGAGTCTACAGGAAGGTTTAGTTGCAAGAGTAAAGGTTTGGTGTATTTAGCTAGTTGATGTGGCTGCCAAAGCTCCGGATATTGGCAAAGGCTCTTGCCACCCCCATAGTGCCTTTTTTAGGCAAGGCTCAAATTCTAAACCTACCACCCTAGAACACAAAAAGGAAAAACTAAGGGTAATGCTGCTCAATGCCAGAAGTCTAAATCTCAAAATGCACGCACTCGAGGCCCTTCTCAGTATGGAGAACATCGATGTCTGTGCTGTGACAGAAACCTGGTTCAAGGCTCCTGAGAGCACCCCAGCACTATCAGGTTTTACCTCATATCATGCATTCCGGCCCCAAAATCCGGACAATACCAAGAAAGGAGGGTATCCATATTCATCAAGGACACCCACACCTCAAGACTGGTGGCAACGCGATGCATCGGAAACCATCCAGGTGCAATTAACCATAGGCAAGACTGCTCTGCAAATTGTAGCATGTTACAGGCCACCCTCACAAACTCAGGAACCTCACATGGCCTTCCTGAAAACACTAGAGGGATAAATGTATCACCAAACACCATCATACTAGGTGACTTCAATTACCCTAATATAGACTGGGAACACTACTCAAGCCCAAACACCCTAGCCCAAAAGTTCCTGGAATTCATAAACTCAAATGCCATGGAACAACTAGTCACCATCCCCACAAGAGGAGAAAACATACTTGATCTCATCATCACGAACATGGGAGCACAATGTTCAACACCGGAAGTATACCCCTCACTGGTGAGATCAGATCACAAACTAATCTCGCTGGAGGTCCTCATCCCACCCCCACCTGAAATAAAAAAGACCACAGTAAAGAACTTCTTGAAAGCCGACTTCACACTTCTAAAGAATAGTGTGGTCTCCTTTAAGGCCCCCGAGCCGGCGGAAAACAGTACTCAAGCCGCTGAATCACTTACAAATGCCTTCTACCAGCACCTGCAGGACTGCATGGATAAGGCAATCCCAAGCAAAACAAAGGCAAGCGTCCAGTCTGGTGGACCCCAGCCATAAACAAACTCTACAACAAAAGGAGGAAGCTACTACAAGATAGAGCAAAATCCTTAAAAGGTAAGACACCCTTGATCACTATAAGTGAAAAACTAAGAGCTCTCATAAAATCATCCAAAGCAAATTTTGAGAGAAAAATAGCTAAAGACTCAAAAGACAATCATAAGGCCTTCTTTAGCTATGTTAGAAACCTGGGAGGAAACTCCCAGATATGCTCAGAAATAGTTCAAAATGATGTGAAGATTACTGATCCTACAGACATTGCCAACATACTGGCTGACAGGTTCAGTGCAAACTCCCTCCCCCAAAAGGAGAGATATCTATACCAGCGATTGCAGCCCCGCAAACATCCCCGACGCCCAAGTGAAAACTGCTCTCTCCAAAGCAAAAAACACAGCATCCATGGGACCTGATGGTGTCCCCGGCTGTGTGCTCCACAAACTCAATGAGGAACTAAACCCACAGCTAGGACAGCTGTTTAATCATAGTCTTACCTCTGGATACGCACCAGGAGTGGCACTGCAACTGTGGTCCCACTTCACAAAGGCGGTGCCTCCACCGACCCTGGAAATTACCGCCCATTAGCTTGACCAGCCTTATCTGCAAAGCCATGGAGAGGATCATAATGGACCTCATAAATAAAGACATAGGAATTTGCAGACTTTGGATCCATCCCAGTTTGGCTTTGTCAAAGGCAGATCATGCCTTCTAAACTTGGTTGACTTTTTCAAACGGTCACCAAAGCCATTGATGAGGAAAGGCAGTCCATACAGCCTACCTCGATCTGGCGAAGGCCTTCAATACAATACCCCACTCGGGTATCATTGAAAAACTCATCAGCTTAAATGTTAACCCATACATCACAAGATGGGTTGCAAACTGGCTGAGTGACAGAACCCACAGGGTCAGAGTTGCTGGTGCCATGTCAGACTCAAAGCCTGTCACAAGTGGTGTACCACAGGGCTCAGTCCTGGGCCCACTCTTGTTTGGCATCTACTTTTCTGAAGTACAAGCAAATACAGGAGGGTTATGGCTGACAAAGTTTGCAGATGACTGCTGGGCGCCATAGTAGAAAACGCATCTGACACAGATATCCTTCAGAAGGGTCTCACAGAAACGGATAACTGGTGCCAGAGCCATGGCCTAAAGTTAAAGGCCAAAAAATGCATAGTCATACCCTTCGGGAAAAACAAGGTTACCCCTAGCTACCAAATAGGTGGCAATCCACTGAGCACAGAAGAAGTTATCAGGGACCTGGGGACCCAGGTTGATAGTAGTCTGTCATTCGACACCCATGTAGCTAAAGTAGTTAGGAAGACCTTCTACATTGCCCACCTTATCATGAAGGATTCTCATCTAGATCAAGGAAGGTCATAGTCTCCTATACTCATCACTCATCAGACCAATGATTGAGTACAATGCCCCATTCAGAATGTATCTGACCCGACACTTGCAGCAGCTGGAGAGGCCACAAAGTTCCTCACCAAAAGGATAAAGGGTCTCAAACATCTGTCCTATGCTGCCCGACTGAAAGAACTCCAGCTCTGTTCAGTCGACACGCTTGCTCAGAGGTGACCTTTGCCTAACATACAAGGCCATGTCAAACCCAGATTTGATGAATATGCTTCACCTCAAAAATCTAGATCCGTCAGAGCCACAAGGGCGGAGACTTAAACCTCGACACGGCTATTAATAGGACGTGCTGGAGGGATAGATTCATCACCCAAAGACTCCCTATGCTGTGGAACAAAATCCCGGTATATGTGAGGCAGAGCACCTCGCTGGCCTTGTTCAAGAGAAATCTTGACCAATGGATGGGAGATCGCAGATATACCCCAGGGATTACCTCAGTGTCACTGCTCGACAGAGGCACAGCAAAATAATGGGTATAGTTCCCCATACTATAGGGGTGGCGTAAGCCACAAAACTATGGGCTAGGCTTGTAAATGCCCTCGGGCAGATAGCCTAGTATGAACCTATGAACCTATAAAGCTTAGTTATTGTATTAGTGAACATGTGAGAGCTATTGAAAATAAGGACCCTAACCATGCTCTTGCCAGACAGTTTCATTTGTCCTCATTTTCATAAGTTTTTTTTTTTGTAGTTCAAAAAGTTGATACTAAGTTACTTATTAATCAGTTTAACAAGAATCTGGAGTTTCTTGAGCTTAAATGGCAAATATTTTTACATGTTGATGTTAGTCCAGGATTAAATGAAATTCTTTCAGTTAAGAGTTTGTTACAATATAAATGTATTTAATACATTTTTAATGCACGGATATGACATTTTTTTGTATTGTTTAAGAATTTTTGCTTGTATTAACAAATTTGTTTTTCATGTCTGAAAAAACTGATTGGTTAATCAATTGATGTCATTTTCAAATGGGTATAGATTGACTTGAATTTTATATTGTTTCATTGTGATGAAGTTCTAAGAGTAAAACAACAAAACCATTTAATTACTACTATATGTTTGTATGTTCAAATGTTTGTACTTTAACTGGCCATAGTGCTGTTGGTTGTTGGGCTTTGTTTATTTTAATTGCGTCAGCCTCATTGGCATTTTTTGTTTTTTCAATCACTTCAACAGGATCATTAAAAAAATGCACATTTCCATTCTTAAATTAATTTACTGTTGAAGGAAATGACAAAATGGATCTACGATTACATAGCCTTGTTGCATCAACAAACTGAGAACAGCTCGTTAACATCACCTCTAAGAAAACCATTTTAACAAACATTTGACCCATCACAGCTGATGCAAATATGAGAAATAAATATTTTTTTTTTGGCGATCACCGATGTTTAAATGCAGCGCAGCCCCAGCATAAGCGGGCTGCGCTATATAAACATAAAAATGAAGGTTATAAACCCACAAATGTGGGTTTTATGCAATACATGGATTTACAATGCAGGGACCAGCAGACCAAAAACAACATGGCCACCGTTTAGTGGTTGCTAAGGGGGGAAGCTGAGTCTAAGACATGTAACTAAGCATTAGTAGGCAATCTGATGTAAATGAGTGTTAGGATACTGAATCCCACTGTCACATAGCAAATGAGCACATTCTGAGTAGTGTAAGAGTTACATAAGGCGGAGGAACAGAGTAGGAGATAGGTGACATCACAGGGGGGAAACGGCAGAAAGAAATGCAGTTCATTGGAGGTCAGTGTTACATGACAGATGTCAGACACATATCATGGACAGAGGAGTGCCACAAGATAAGCATGGGAAAGTCAAGAAATGGAAGGTGTACACTGTTGCTTACACCAAAGTTTCTTGCTGGGCGTGCATGCGCACGTGTGCGCACCATGAGGCGCGAGTAGGGCAGTGTGCACGAGTGTAAGGCATACTGAGCATGTGGGAGCCTGTTGGCAGACTTGTAAGACTGTTTGCGCTGATGTGCGCGCGTTTTAACCCGAATAAGAAGATTCTAAACCATGTAAGCATGTGTGCGCGTGTGTAAGCCACTGTGAGCGTGTTTCTGCTGGTATGCGCGTTGCTCCCCCTGAGGAAACAGAAAGGAAACAGGAAGCAACAGAATTAGTAGGAAGCTAGCAGGGAATACTGCTGGAGCTAGCAGGTGAAAACAATTAGAAGCATGCAATTACACAGGCAGAATAGTAGCTCAGCCAAGCACTTAAAACTCTGCAAACAGCAGTGCAGGATGTTTCTCTCCAGAGACACTGCAAGACAGGAGTAAGCTATTAGAAGTGAAAACTGAAAAAGCTGAACTCAGAGCAGAAATGCTAGAGGCTGCCATAGCTGTCATAAGGAGACATAGACAACTTGCTGAGGGTGGTGACAATGCAAATGGTGCCAGACAACCCACAGTGAGGAGACGGAGAAGAGTGTACAGGCCCAGGGTCACCTACCACTGGTTACATGAGCTGGAGATAGTGGAGCGCTATAGAGTAGACAGAGACCTTCTGCAGCAAATTGTCGAGCTGTGCAGGCCACGCCTCACACACAGAACCAACAGAGGGGAACCCATCCCAGTGAAAACCAAGGTATGTGTTGGCCTAAGAATACTAGCAACAGGTACCTTCCAGAGACCAACTGGTGATATGATGGGGATATCACAGGCATCAGCCTCCAGGGTACTGCACCAGTTCCTGGATGCCATGTCAGCACATGTCGGTGATCATGTATATTTCCCTAATGCCCGTGAGGTATTGGCCAGCAATATGTGTCTCTTCCAGCAAATAGCGGAATACCCTGAGGTAGTGGGTGCAATAGACTGCATGCACATAAGCATCAAAGCACCAGCCGGTGAGCAGGGTAGGGCCTACATAAACCACAAGGGCTTCCCCTCCATCAACTGCCAGGTCGTGTGTGATGCCCAGGGCATAATAATGAATGTGTGTGCTGGCTGCCCTGGGAGCTACCATGATTCCCATATCTGGCATTTGACGCAGCTGTACCAGACATTTGCCAATGGGGACATCCCACATGGACACCTAGTGGGGGATGCAGGTTATGCACTGGAGCCGTGGCTGATGACATCCATCAGAAACGCACACACACCTGAACAGGAACGCCATAATGAGGCACATGCACAAACATGTAATGTAATAGAGCGTGTGTTTGGGCTGCTCAAGTCACGGTTCCGGTGTCTGGACACATCTGGTGGAGCCTTGCACTACTCACCAACTACATGTACCCAAATTGTCATGGTATGTGCTATGCTACATAATATGATCTTGCGAAAACTGCTGCAGCAGGACCAGCATAGGGCCGGGCCATACAGCCCCCCACCATTGCCAAGGCCATCACAGGCAGAGCGTGACTCGGAGGAGGGACAACCTGAGCCTGCCCCAGTAGGAGGCGTGGCCAGTATGCCCTGGCCTTTGCAAAGAGGCAATGCATAGCACATACACTGGCTCAGTAGGAACCCTGGGAATGATACCCCTCTCTGACTCACTCATATAATAACAGGGATGCCTAAAATGACATAACCTGCTCTCAAACATGTACAGGGAGTGTAGTATGTGCATCCAACAGAGGCAGCCCTGCAGCACCACCTGAGGCATGAATGCCATGTGTTAAGCAATGTAACACCATGTAGTATATGCAAACTTGATGACCCTGACTAACATTCTACCCTCACCAAGCATGATGCCACAATATGACGATGAGATGATCAATTGCAATAATTGGCTGAAGTATTGCTGTTAGTCAAAGGGGATCCAATGTGTGCCAGCCTGGGATGACATGCTGAGCATGACATGATGCTCCACCTGCTAGGAGTGGCGTGCACCTATCAGTCCTGGCCTTATGGATACTGGCAAAGGCTGTTGTTACCCATAGCGTGCCTTGAATATGTAAGGCTCAAAACACAAACCCACCTCCATAGGTATCACAAGGGATAAGAACCTAGATGTAATGCTACCCAATGCCAGAAGTCTAAACAGCAAGATGCATGCAGTCTAAACTCCCCCAGTATGGAGAATGTTGATATCTGTCCTGTAACAGAAAACTGGGTCAAGGCTCACAACAGCACCCTAACACTACCAGGTTACACCTCGTACTGTGCTGTACAGCCTCAAAACATGGAACAAGCTACAAAAGGAGGGTGACTAGCAATAATTGTCAAGGATAACCACACCCCCATGTTGGTACCACAACAAGAAGCAGCATGGACTAGCCATGGTCAAGTAACTGTGGCTAAAACTGCCTCCCAGTTTATAGCCTGCTACAGACTACCGTCCTAACACCAGGAACTGCACTTGGGCCTATGTTGGAATACATGAATATATCAAGCCCTCCAAACCACATTATATTGGGTGACTGAAAATACCCAAACATAGACTGGGAGCATTATTCTAGCTCCAACATTCTAGGACAAAAGTTCCTAGAATCCATAAACCAAAATGCCCAGGAACAACGTACCACTCCCACAAGAGGGGTAAGCATACTGGATGTGATAATCAGCAACATGGGTACTGGATGGCAAGATGAGAAGTGTATCCCTCACTGGTAAGACCAGACCATAGAGTAATCACACCGGATATACACATCTTGACCACAGTCCCTGGCCAGAAAACCACAGTGAAAAACATGTGTAAAGCAAAATTTGCACTCCTCCAAACTGATGTGGAATCCATTAAAGGCCCTGTGCAGGTGCAAAATATGGGCCACACCTCAGAACCTGTTACAGGCATTCCATGAACACTGCCAGGAATGCATGGATTATGCAATCCCAAATAAAACCAAGATACAATGCCATACACACAGGCATCTGGCATGGTGGACTCCAGCCATTACCAAACCATGCAAGAGAATGAGGAAGCTACTACATGATAGAGCAAACATAAAAAGGGAAGTAATCTCTGATCAGTAGCATGGCAATAAAATATGTCCACTCATACAATCCACTAAGGCCAGCTACAACAAGTTGAAACTGTGAATCTTGGCAATGTTACACCTGCCCCATGTACACAGACAACCCTCACCTCCCCCCAAGAAATACAAATATATGTGAGAGATGCAACCATGTATCCAAACCGGAGGCTGAGCTCTCTCAACTCAGTACTGTCAAAACTAGTCAGGAGGAGAAGGTAACCACACACACCACAAACCCAGTCTCACATAGACCTATCACAACTGCAAACCAAAGACATAAACACAGAAAAACATTCCCGGAGGCTCTAATTACAAACACACCACATCAACAGAGGCCTCCAAAGCAGACACCCAAGCAACCACTACTTCCAAACATAGCATATGCAACACATAGTACACAAAGCTGGTGTGCCAAACAGTCACAGGCCAGAAGGAGAAACAACATGCCTGATATGGTTGTAATAGGTGACTCCATAGTCAGACACACTGCTGTCCCGCTCACCAGACTGAACAAGCAAAAGGGTACAGTAAGCTGCCTGTAGGCTGCTACAATACGCCACATAACACAAGTATGCAGGTCACCCCAAAGCAAGTAGAAATATGATGCAGTCATTGTCCATGCTGGTGTGAATGACCTGAGATGTACCTCCTCGGACTACATGAAGAGAGACCTAGATGAGCTCTCCGATTATGTAGTCCAGGCCGGTATGACACTGACCGTGTGCAGCATCCTACCCTCACCAAGAATGATGCCACAGTACAAACACAGAATGATCAGCTTTAACAAGTGGCACAATTACTGGTGTCATTCCAAGGGGATCCAATGTCTGTCTGCTTGGGATGTCATGCTTGACAAGCCACACTGCTGTGCCAGGGATGGCTTGCACCTGTTACCCTGGGTCTGGATATTGGATAAGGCTCTTGCCACCTCCATAGAGCCTTTCGTAGGCAAGGCTGAAAACACTAACCCACCTCCCTAGAAAATATAAGTGGAAAGAAACATAAGGGTAATGCTGCCCAATGCCAGACATGTAAACCTCAACATGCATGCTCCCGAGGCCCTCCCCAGTATGGAGAACATTGATGTCCGTGCAGTGACAGAAACCTGCAGCAAGGCTCCTGACAGCACACCAGCACTACCAGGTTATACCTCATATCATGCGTTATGGCCCCAAAACCTGGACCAAAACAATAAAAGGAGGGGGTGTATCCATATGCAGCACAGACACCCACATGTCCAGGTAACTGACAATGCACGAAGCATCGGAGACCATCCATGTGCAACTAACCGTAGGCAAAACTGCTGTACAGTCTGTAGCATGCTACAGACCACACTTTCACACACAGGAACCCCACTCAGCCATCCTAAAGACACTGGACAGTATGAATGTCTCACCAAATACCAAACAAGGTACTCACAAATTGCCACATAGGTGGTAATCCATTATGTATGGAAGGAGTAATCAGGGACCTAGGGACACAAGTGGACAGTAACCTGACATGTGACACTCACATTGCCAACGTGGCTAGGAAGACTGTCTATATTGGACACCGTATCATGAAAGGATTCACATCTACGTCAACAGAGGTCATTGTGCCCCTAAACTGTTCTCTTATCAGACCCATAATCTAGTACAATGCCTCATTTGGGATGTACCTTACCCGACACCTGCAGCAGTTAGAAAGACCTCAAAGGTACCTCACTAAGAGGATAAAGGGTCTCAAATATATGTCATATGCTGCCTGGCTGTAGACACCCCAGCTGTATGCAGTCACATACTGCTTACGCAGAGGCATTGTATGCCTGATGTACAAGGCCATGTCCAACAGAGGAGTAATGGATATGCTCCACCCCAGAAAACCCAAATCCATCGGAGCTGTGAGTGAGAGATGTCAACCTCAACACATAATGAAATAGGATGTGCTGGAGGGACAGATACATAACTCAGAGGCTCCCTACACCCTGGAACGGAATCCCACTCCATGTTAGGCAGAGCCCCTCACTGACTCTCTTCAACAGGAATCTTGCCAAGTGGATGGATGATCGTAAATGTACACTGGGGGTCTTCACTGTGTCACGTCCAGACAGAGGCACAGTAAAGTAAATCATAAATGGCCATAATATTCACATAGCAAGGGGTGGCGAAAGCCACACACACTCTGGCTAGGCTTATAAATGCCCTAGGGCGGATAGCCTATTATGAACCTATGAACCTATGAAGATACAAATTGTACAGGACACCAAGGATAATCACAAGGCTTTCTTAACTGATAGTAGGAACCTTGTTGGGAATTCACAGATCTGCTCTGAATCACTCAAATATTACAAACAACATACCAAACATGCACACATATTGCCAACATCCAACCTGACCGGTGCAGTGCAAACCCCCCCCTCCCAAATGCAAAATATCTATCCCAGCAGAGTGCTGGCCCCCTGACATTGCAGATGCTGAGGTAACAGCCAGCATCTACAAAGCAAAACACACAGCATCAATGGTATGAGATGGTGTCCTGGGCTGAGTCCAACATGGACCCCAAGAAGAATGGAATGCCAAATAACACTACTGCTCAATGTCAGCCTTACCACAGGATATGTGCCCAAAGAGCAGTGTACAACAACAGTGGTCCTTCTCCACAAAGGTGTTGCCTGAATGGATACTGCAAACTACCACCCCAGAATCCTGACAAGCTTGGTCTGCAAAGCTATGGAAAGGATCAGCATGTACCTCAGACATAAAGATATTGGGGACCTACTAACACTGGACCCTACCCTGTGTGGCTTTAAGTGCAGATCCTGCCCCTTAAACATGTTTGACTCATTTGAAACAGTCATTAAGGTCATTGATGAGGGGAATGTGGTCCACACAGCCTAGCTGGACCTTGCAAAAGGCTTCCATACAATACCCCACGTGTTCATTATAGATAAGCTCACCAGCTTAAATATAAACCCCTATGTCAGTAGAGGGGTTGCAAACCAGACCAAGGACAGAACTGACATGGTCAGAAATGCTGCAGCCATGTCAGACTGCAAACCAGATATAACTGGCATCCCACAAGGCTCGGTCCTGGGACCTCCCTTGTTTGGTATATATGTCCCATAGGTACAGGCCAACATGGAAGGACTGTGTCTGAACAAGTTTGCAGAAGACTACAAACTGGCCACCATATCTGACCCTCCAGCTGACACAAGCATCCCACAAAAGGGCCACATAGAAACAGACAACTGGTGCCATAGCCATGTCAGCAAGCTAATTGCAGAAAAGTGTATAGTCAACCCCTGTGGATATACATTAAGTGCCCACCAATTACCACATAGGTGTTAACCCATTAAGTACTTAAGATGTAATAAGAGACCTGGGGACACAAGTTGATAGATATCTTGCATTGGACAAGCATGTGGCTGTAGTGGTTATAGAAACATACCATATACCCACCTAATCATGAAGGTAGTCAGATCTAGATCAGGGGAGGTCATTGTGGCTCTGCAGTCATCCTTCATCAGCATCACAATTGACTACAATGGCCCCTGTGGGATGTACCTCAGCAGACACCTCCATCAACTGGAAAGACCTCAAAAGTACCTCACCAGGAGTATCAAAGAGCTTGAACAGATGCTATGTGTTGCCTGATTAAACAAACTGCAGCTCCACACACTGCCATACTGCCCGCCCAGAGGCAAGCTGTGCCTGATGTATAAAGCCATGTCCAAGCTGGAATCAATGAACATGCTGCACCTTGTACAATCTGAATGGCAGTGAGCTATGCACATGAGAGACCTGAACCCCAGCACTGACATACATAGGACAAGCTGTACTGAATGATCCATAACACAGAAGCCACCCCCACTCTTGAGTAAACTCCCAGTACAGGTTAGCCAGAGAGTCACTCATCGACTCTCCTCAAGAGGAATCCTGATGAGTGGATGGGAAATGGTAGGTTTACCCTGGGTATCACTGTTATGTCACGGGTAGACGGAGGCACAGTATACTAACCATGACATATGTCATGGCAAACTCAAGTTACAATGTGTGTTGAAGGACAAACACACTCTCTGACTAGCATTAGAAATGGCCTAGGGCACATCGCTAGTGTTTGCCAATGTCCACTTATGTTGTGGAATACACTACCAATGTTGGACAAGCCTGGTTTAAGTAGTCCATATCTGAACATAATGCAACATGGTCATATGTGCACAACTGGCCCCTAAACAGTCTGTTGTGCTCACTATGAAAATTTAAAGCAGTGATAGGACTAAAGCCCAGGATACTGTCCACCACAGTGAAAGTACTGAACCAGTACACTATATGGTACTACAGTGTTAGGTCAGTATGAAAGGATGCTGACAACTGTATGCAAAGTATCCCATGCAAACCCTGCAGACACAGTATAATCCCTGTTGTGTTCAGACACGAAGCAGTTGGCCAGTAAGTACACAACATGACACCCAACACACAACCATAAACGTGAGATATTGTTGAAGTTCACACTCATCCACAAGTGTGGTGGACTGCAGAGTTCAACATATGGAAAGCTCACACTGGGCATGCTCGCACACTTTGATAAATGAGACATATGTCAGACAAAATGCCATGGAAAGGCTGAACTGGGCATGCTCACACACTTAGGCCATATCTCAGTTTAGCAGTTGGCCGCACATATCTGGTATTTGTATGCGTTATTCCAGGAACCAACCACATTACAGCAATCTGCCCAGTGCACACAGTTAAATGACTACAGAGACATAAGTGATATAGTGGATCCCTCCTATTCAAACATCTTCCACAGATACACAAGTTGTTCATAGAAACAGGGAATGCTATGGCAATAAAGACCTGCAAACAGTCTATCAGCAACAAATATTGTGCATCTGACAATTAAACATATGGGTGTAGAGGTCAATACTAGGCTGTTTGCCCTAGGGAATGAAAGCTTAGCCAGAGTGTGCTTGGCGTCTGCATCCCCAGTATAGTAGGCTACTGTGCCACTGTAAAGTAGGTCACATAAGGCACCGTTTGAGGCTAGTGTGCTGTGCCTCCATCAAGCAGGGACACAGTGGAGATCCCAGGGGTTGAATTTGCTATGCCACATCCATGTTGTTGGTGTGTGCTGGAAGAGGGTTGGTGAGGACCTCTAACAGTAAGTGGTCGTCAATAACAGACTGAGGGGAGCCTTATCTGCAGTGTCTGGACAATTTCACTGTCAACACTTTGTCGTGATGATTATGAGGGATTTAAGTGTCATGCCAGTACTGTTCAGAGATGTCCTCCCTCTGTGGGCTACTGCTCTGCAATGTATTAGCTCACTCCGTCTGTTGGACAGCTCATATATGGCTGGTGTACACCTGACAGGGTGTCCTGTTGTTGAGGAGTCATGGGTATATTTGGGATAGCATGATCAATGCAAACCTTTCACATGCTCATAGAATGCAATTGTCAAGGATTATGCAGAGTGGCCTGTATACTCCCCCAGCATGGGTCCTTTGAAGTCTTCCAACCCAGTCTTCACAAGTACAAAGTCTGCTTTTGATAAATACACTTTGTTTGCAGTGACAACCTTGCCTGGGGGTGGGGATGGGATATGGATGTCCAGGGAAAGGTGGGTATGGTCAGATATCAACAATGGTGATCTACCTCTGGTGTGGAACAGTGAGTACCCATGTTGCAGATGGTCAGGTGCAATATGTATTCCCCCTTGTGGCTGTGGTGAGTGGTCCCTGCCATAGCACATGGACTCACAAATTGTAGTGGCTGTAGGGTAATGTAGAGGCCTGAGTAGTTCCCACACACAATATACCTTCACCTGACGTTAACAACTGGAATGGTGTATGTGAACACCTTCATATCTTGGCACTGTTCCCAGGGAAGCAAAGTGTGTGCCCCGGATGTGGGAGGGGTGGTCTGAACTGGTTGTGTTGTGTGTTACAGGTCCTGTGGTCACAAAGCATGGTATAAAACATAATCTGCCAGTGCTGATGTGCATATCTGACCCTGAAGTAGGTGGCTGCAAATGCATATATATGCTATCCCCCACCTGACAGGTAGTAATAGATGTACATACCTCTGTATAAATAATGATGTCAGCACCCTATAAATACTGCAGGTGCAGAACAGATGCCTAGTAATTTGGATAGTGCGCTCTGCTAATGTCTCCTCAAGTGTCATAATATAGTTAGGTAGGGGTTTGAATCCTGCAAATGCTCAGTGTGTGTGTGTGTGTGTGTGTGTGTGTGTGTGTGTGTGTGTGTGTGTGTGTGTGTGTGTGTGTGTGTGTGTGTGTGTGTGTGTGTGTGTGTGTGTGTGTGTGTGTGTGTGAGTGAGCGGGGTTGGTGTGTGTGCAATTCTGTGTGAGAGAAATGTCCCTTTTGGCAAGTAGGAAAACACACTACAGGATGCACATTCCACTTTCTAAACACTGATGATGTCAGCACCCTATAAGTACAGCAGGAGAATGGAAACCTCCCAGTAATGCGAATAGCGCGCTCCGCTAATGCGTCTGTCTTGAGTGTCATAACATAGTTAGGTAGGGGTTTGAATCCTGCAAATTCCCAGTGTGTGTGTTTGGGTGAGGGGGGTTAGTGTGTGTGCAATTCTGTGAGAGGGAAATGTCCCTTTTGGCAACTAGAACACACTACAGGATGCACATTCCCCTTTCTAAACACTGATGATGTCAGCACCCTATAAGTGCAGCAGGAGAAGGGAAACCTCCCAGTAATGCGAATAGCATGCTCCGCTAAAGCGTCCGTCTTGAGTGTCATAACATAGGTAGGGGTTTGAATCCTGCAAATGGCAAGTGTGTGTGTTTGGGTGAGGGGGGTTAGTGTGTGTGCAATTCTGTGTGAGAGAAATGCCCCTTTTGGCAACTAGGAAAACACAATACAGGATGCACATTCCCCTTTCTAAACACTGATGATGTCAGCACCCTATAAGTACAGCAGGAGAAGGGAAACCTCCCAGTAATGCGCATAGCGTGCTCTGCTAATGCGTCCGTCTTGAGTGTCATAACATAGTTAGGTAGGGGTTTGAATCCTGCAAATGGCAAGTTTGGGTGAGGGGGGTTAGTGTGTTTGCAATTCTGTGTGTGAGAAATGTCCCTTTTGGCAACTTGGAAAACACAATACAGGATGCACATTCCCCTTTCTAAACACTGATGATGTCAGCACCCTATAAGTACAGCAGGAAAAGGGAAACCTCCCAGTAATGCGAATAGCGCGCTCTGCTAATGCGTCCGTCTTGAGTGTCATAACATAGTTAGGTAGGGGTTTGAATCCTGCAAATGGCAAGTGTGTGTGTGTGTGGGGGGTGGAAGTAGGGTGTGTGCAATTACATGTGTGAGAGAACTGACCCTTTTGGCAACCAGTACAACACATCAGCTGCTGCATATTCCAATCTCTACGCAGAGATGATATCAGCACCCTACAAGTACAGCAGAAGAGGGCAAATCTCCCAGTAATGCAAATAGCATGCTCTGCTACTGCGTCTCAGTACTGTCATAGCACAGTTAGTTGTGGCTTTGAATTCCACAAATGCCACGTGTGTTTGTCACACAGAATGCCCATGTGTGTGGGTTGTTGTTCACAATAATGCATGACATCGATTAAACCAGTAATGGCAATGCACACAGATGATGTATGTGTGTGCCAAATACACATATATACCTGTGACGTTTAATAGTTCCCATGTCTGACGCCTGCCACTTGTGAATACATGGTATTTGCACTGGATAACATTATGATTGTGGTTTTCTGTGCGGGTGCTGCATGTGGTATGTGTATATACAGTGCGAGTTGTATATGGTATCATCCTAGCAGCGAGGGATACACATCTGGTCTGGGGCATATAGTCTACATGTTGTTGATGAACAGGTGCTGCATGTTTTCACCTGTTGTGGGAGTGGTAACAAGTTGTTCCATAGCAATGCAGTGACTACATGCTAGGAACCTTTCAGCTAGGGTGTTGTAGCTACAGTAATTCATCAGCATTCAGTAATACTTAAGCATTCTTGGTGAGGGTATGATGCCAACCAAGGTCAGGGTCATACCAGCCTGTGCCACATGCTCAGAGAGCCCTTCTGTGTTCCCTATCATGTAGTCCAGGGAGGTACATCACAGGTCAGCCATAGTGGCATGGACAATGACTGAGTCATGTGTGTCCATGCCTCTGACTGACCTGTATGCTTGTGTTATGTGGTGGACCATAGTGCCCCACGGGCATATCACTGACCTTCACCTTGTCTAGCCTGGTGAGCGGGACCTCACTGTACCGGACAATAATGGTACCTAACACAACTGTAGCAGGTGTGTTGTCTAGCCGTACAGGCTGTGACTGTTTGACATACAGGATTTGTGTGCTATGTGTTGCACATGCTGTGTTCCGGCTTAACGTATGCCTGTGTGCCAGCTGCAGAGGTGTCTGCTGCTCAGGCAGGATGCTATTCTGAGGCTCCATGAATGCCCCAGTGTGTTCATGTGTTTGGATTGCTGTCAGTGTAGGTCTACATCAGACTGGTATTGTAGTCACTGTAGTATTTCATGCCACCTGACAGGTTATGCCAGTACTGGGTTCAGAGTGCTTAGTCCCCAGTTTGGCTATGTGGTTGCATCTCATACATGTGTTGTACGTCCATGTGTAGGGGAGAGGGTTGACTGTGTACATGTGGCAGCTGTGACATTGCCACATGACTCACATATTCCACAACTGTACCATAGAGGTGACTGATAAGTGATCTTTGCACATGCTACCATAGTATTGTGATTGCCATGGTGATTAACAGCACATAGGGCCAATGGGGAACAAGGTACAGAAGGTGAGTATGTGAGGGTGCAGTGCCTGTGATTAGTTAGCACTGGCATATATGACTGCTCACGTGGTCAAATGCCAGGTAAGTCATATGCAATGTCACAGGCAACGTACATGCGAACAGGATGAACAGTGACGTTCTGTCAAGTGAGACATGGACATACATATAGTAAGCTATGCAGATGTCATTAGGAGTCCACAGAAGCTCTGTAAATCTGCCTTGCAGGTGGGATCAGTGTTCCAGGGTAACTGCAAGCAAACATGCATGCAAACAAAGCTACAGTAAGCAGGGCTGCATGTAGTCCATTGTACAACAAACAAGCTGTACCACTTCCAGTAGGTAACAGTGCAAATATGCAGGCACTATACACATGTACATGGAAATACACAGGTCAGATGGCCAGGGTCCAGTCTCAGCGCACGCAAGTGTACAGACCATGAACCATCAGGATGTTCAATAACCAGATGGAAACCCAGGTGCTCATACCTGCAGTAATACACATGTCAAATAACAGACACTGAGCCTTCACTCAGTGGTTCCATACTTAGTAGGATGTATGCTACCTGTCCTGCCACCACAGTATCCCTGACATTTATGGGGACTCTCCCTCCTGTGAAAGTTAGTTTTGTGTGTTGGGGCTGTCTAGCATGGTATGAGATGTGAGCTTGCAGTGCTAGGGTGCTCCTGTGTGTCCTGTACCAGTCGTGTAGTACTGCACACATATCAACATCCTCAAACATCCGCATTGCAGAGTCCAGTGTGGGCAACATGCCACTTGCAGTTTACGTGTCCATCATTGCGTATCAATGCTTTCATTACCTTATCCCCTGTGCTACCTATGTATGTGGCCTTCTGTTGACATCCTTTCCACCAGTATGCAAACATGTGCAGATGATACACTATGGTACTTACCATGGGTGTAGAAAACAGTACAAGACAATCATACCCTTACTGCATCAGGCATGCTGGGATATACCCACACTTGTATCAGCACACAGTACTGTTAACATGATACTATTACTACATGTCTATGTAGTCACTCTGTGCATCAGCAACATGTTAACCTGTACCTGCACTGATGTTACAGATTGCAGGGTGTGAACTTGGTATGCCTGAGTCTGCCACTGATACCACCAATTGACATGTATGTGTATGTGTGTTGGTGAGGGACAGCAGTACAAGGTGGGGCAATGTTGATGCAGTGTATGCGGTAGCCCTAGGTGTTGTCAATTCGCATGTGTGTATGGATGCACATAGTTACACCTCATGGCTGCCATATACCGGTGTTTGTGGACAGCCACAGACTGTACCTGCCAGGTCATACAGATCAGTGTCTCTGGCGACTGACACGGTACCTGTGCCTTGCAGGGGTGCTACGGACCGTATCCGGTACCAATCCAGACTGGGTACTGTCATCAGAAGCAGGTGTTCATTGACTGGACACAGATCCCTGTTGGGCCTGTCCAGATCCATGTGCACGTGGTCTCCTGGGGCGGTCTGATGACAGCACAGACCCAGCATTGCTGGGGCTGCTGCTGGCACTATGGGGGCGGCTGCGGCCTTGTTGTCCGCGACCACTGCCAGCTGCTGCTGTTGCTGGCATATACCCACGTCGATGCCTCAACCGTCCACCATTGCCCTGGCTCATGGACATGTAGTTGTGGAACTGATCTAATATGTCCCCACAACGTCTGTCTATGACATCGGTGAAATTACGGATGGCAGACGCAATGTCACGCATACTGTCAGTCATGGCTGTGCGACATGCTGTGTCAGCTCCCTCAGACCCTGTTTGGTGTACCGTTCCATACGTGACTGTGCCTGCATGACAGCCCAAAACATAGCTGAGGTTGTAAGACGTCTGTGGGCACGTCTGACAGGGGCAGTACGCCCACGGATGCTCCCACGAGAACCCCTGGACATCTGTCTGTGTGGTACCATCTCAGGGCCATGCCCATGGCTGCTGTGTGGGGAAGCATGTGCCACAGATACCACATTACCCTGGTCAATGCTCACTGTATCCTGTCCATCACCTAGGGACATTGGTGACAAAGGATGTATTGGCAGGATGACTGTGCGCATTGATGGGGTTGACAGCTGTGTACTGTCAACTGGTTGACCAATGACAGACCTTGGCACACCTTCCAGTGCCATTACACAGATGTCATCATTATCAGTACACATGGCACCTGATTCAGGTTCCCTGCTGCATGACACCAGAGCAGCACCAGAACCTGTGGGAGGGAAACAGCAAACACAGTTTACAATGTCTACACAATGTTACCAGTGATGCACAGGTGCACACGTGCACACAGTTGCACACTTGCACACTATTCAGTATGTGAGATATCAACACACAGACACACCTGCATGCATACACACAGCACTACTAAGTGAGCCTAATATTACTATCAAGACTATTAAAGGTATTGTTAATACACACTCAGCAGCATGGATAGGCTGCATTGCTGTTACACTGGAGGGACCTGCAGAAGTGAGGAAATTAATGTCAGTGGGCACAACTGTGCCATTGTTACGGAGTATGATACAGGTTAGTAGTACAACAGTTGCCTTTCACAGGTCAGCTGCTGATATTGAGAATATCACACTTGCACATTAAATAGTATGATGACAGCTACAAACCAAGGACACACCTCACACATGCATTAACTACCAGTGTACACAACAGTCAACTATACATATGGCATATTACCTGCATGCTCGTAGTCTTGGTACTTTGTGGCTCCAGCCTCCATCATAATGCAGGTCTGCTGCTGCTTTTGTTGTTGGTGGGCTGGAGCCACAACACTTATGAGTAGTTCCTCCAGTCTGGTGAGTAGGGGATGTGTAGCCACCCCACCACCTGTGGCAACCTGTTGCCTGTGGATATCCGACGCACGCTGACGTACATTTCTGATTAAATCACTGCAGTGATGTCGTACCTGCTCATATGTCCTATTATGCATGCCTATGTCATTTACCTGACGGACCAGGTCTTGCCACAGTGCAGCCCTCTCCTGCTGATTCTGGCTGGTGCGGGAAAAAGAGTATTGCATAATCCCGCACCAGGCTCTGGTGCATTTCCTCATCCTCAGCTGCAGAGTATGCTGGATTGCACTGGTGAGCCATGGTCCTGAAAAAGGAAATAAAATGATATCAGCAAAATATGTCAGCAGAATTTGGCACACATACTACACATGCTACTCGACTGTTGATACAAAATATCTCACATATATAGCATCTGTCTGTCTATTGGTGGATACACATGTAAATGGCCAGGTATCAGTGCTCATCCAACAACTGTGCAAAAGTACCTGGCACACTCCATACGACATACTACCAAACCCCAGCAGTCAGAACACTGATTCAGGTCCAAAGCACCTCCTCACTCTGGGGGTTTGTATTGAGGTACTGTATGGGGTACATCATCAACTACTGTGATCTGACCACAAACTAATTGCCCTGGATATACATATCCCACCTCCACCACCAGCACAAACGACTACAGTGAATAACATTTCAAATGCAAACTTTACACTTCATAAGACTGAGATGATATCCTTTAAGCCCACTGGGCCAGTGGAAGCCACAACCCACAATGCTGACTCCTTCACAAATGATTTCTACGGACATCTCCGAGAATGCATGGATCATGCAATCCCATATAAGACCAAGACACTCTCCACAAAGGGAAAGCATCCTGTCTGGTGCATATGTATATATATATATATATATATATATATATATATATATATATATATATTATGTATGTATATTATTATGTATATGTATATCCATGTAGGTCCATATCTCATAAACAGCTTTTTCTGGCAAATCACTCCGGGCTCAAGTCAGACTATAGTGACAAATATTTCAGTTTCAGACTTCATACCCTTCCAACCATCCAACATAATGCAAAACCTGTTACTCTCTCAACTGTCTAAGTTTGTTGGAGCAATATTTGGAATGTGTCCCTGTTTTTGGGCCTTTGCGCCACATTTTTTATTACTTAGTCTGGATGTGTTGCTGTAAGAGGTTGTGGGGTATGGTCAGTGATTATCCTGCTGTGAGTATGTGTGTGGCTTGCAAGGTGCTACAGTGACATTATTACCTAATAGCTACCAGCTAGCATGGCTGTTTCTGTTCACACACTACTATTATAGAAATCCACTACATTTGACAGTAAATATACATGACATGCTTTGTGTACTACACATCCTATATTCCCTTTACATTCATTCCTACTATTGCATGATATATTTACTGTAGCACAATGTTCTTATATAACAGTCATAGCTTAGTGGTAAGTCATGCAGACTACGGTTTCTAAGGTCCTGGGTTTGGGACTGACAGTGGGATTTTATTTTGCTTTTGAGCAGACTACAGGCCTTGTCATTCAGAGTGACTAAGGCACTTTTAAGCAGTTGTAACCGGGTTAGCGCTGGTTTGCGTGGAGCTTACGCATGTGCACTGGCGTTCAGCTCCGCGCACACCTGCTTACAACTGCTTAAAAGTGCTTACTCTTGCGCACACCCACGCTAATTTCTTTGAAAGAAATGAAAATGGGGAGACAGGAAAGTGGTGAAAAAGGGGTCACAAAGAGGGTAAGACAGTAGGGAAACAAGCTTGGGTTTTGCAGGAGGGATGTAGGTAAGGCCCATAGCTGCCCATTTCTTCATCAGCAACAACTGTGCATATGTTTGTAATTTGGTGTGACATTTGAAACCTTCCACCCCTGAGAGAGGTGTAAGGACAACAGTAATACTTGTTGTACAGCCAATTGTAATTGACAGTTTCCATGTCCAGCAGATGTGTGTGAAATGGGTAGCTATGTATGGGGCGTAATTTTTTTGTGGGTACAGAGTGCCCTTTTTTTTTTTTTTTTTCAGGTGAGAGTGTTATGTCAGGTACAGGAAGTCGGTATAGCTGGGGAGGTAGGTTGGGTAGGTTAACAGACAAGACAAACAAGACGCTTACAGGGGCGGTGTATGACATGTGGGGGGGTTACACAATTGACTGGGACGGATGTTTGGATACCTAGAGCCCATGAGCCCACAGATAGCAACAGTGGAACTGATATCCCCACCCATGGGCAGTTGCCACTGTGCCTTCACTGCCCAGGACAGGGCTGTGCTGGGGGCTGTGTAGGCTGGGCAGCAGGCATGCCTGTTAGTTGTGCCACCCGTGCCTCAAGCTGGCGTAGGGGCCCAAGAACAGTGTCCCAGATCTCCCTACGCACCACATTCCGGACATTACGGAGGGTGAGTGGATGTTCTCCTCCGCCCACACTTGCAGAGGGGGGGACGAGCCCCATCCCCTGCAGTGCTTCCACCCGCAGGTGGCACAGGGCCACCGGAGGAGGGTCCGGCCTGGGCACTACTGCCAGGTGCACTCGCCAGCTGAGGAGGGAGAGGTGGGTCCACTGGAACCCGCCTTCCCTGTCGTCCTATGTTTTGCATTATGTTATGACAGTTTGGGTTAGTAACATACAATACCATTCACAATTAGTTGTAACAGCATGCATTAGTATTCCCATTAACCAAACACCCATATATTCAAACCATTGAACAGCAAGCATAACACATGCATAATTTGAACAGCAATACACAGTCCAACAACATGCAGGGTTGATTGATGGCAACAGGCCATCAGGTTTGGATGTATGAACAGGGCAGATGCATCAACGTACATGCAAATATGTATGAACCAACAGGACAAATGTCCAGGGGTGTTAACTGTGATTGCACATACCAATTTCACGTGGAATGGATTATATGTGGTTATAGGGTAGGGTGAAGAAAATTTAGTTAACAACTTCAAATACCAATACATATGCTGTACATTTCTAATAGCTGCAGATATATACACACTACAGTTCTGCCTACAGTTTCCTATGTGATAACTACTTCAGGTTGGTGATAGGAATGTTACTGCTATATCAATATACATTTTCATTTTTATTCATACACATTCATATCTGGCTCTGTTTAGCTACATCATCCTGCTACATTTGCTTTATATAGCTATAGACAACTGTGGATGTTTGGTATTTCAGACAACCATACTATCTGCATATTGCAGACTGAGAGCAACATATCCAGATTTTGGGACACACATTCCAGCTGCGGTGCCGTTTTCAACACGTTACTGTTTGGTTCTGCCTGTCACATTCATTTCATTCTGTACTGACTGCAGTATACTGTATTCAGGAGTTATTACTACTTTATTGGTGGATTCATACCTTTTTCTCACACTCTCACTTGTTTTATTTTTACAATTCAGGATGGTACTTAATTCTACGCTTTATTGACATATTTTACCTGTAGTTATAACAATCCTTTCCAACAGTCTCACTTCTGTCATGTTTCTGTATTTCAACAGGGATATATTTCACACGTGTTTTACTCAGCTTCTGCAGCTGTACTTTTCAGCCTGCTGCAGGTTATGTACTATTATATTACAGGTGGGACATCTTTATTTCAGACATGTTTAATTTTTATGTTTGGATTACAGGCTGCCATCACACTTTTGTAATCAAGCAATACTTGCAAACCCTCTTACACTGTTACTTGCACATTTTATTAATTAGTGACTACACTGCACCCTTTTGCTAACTGTTGTACTTGTATATTTATTTACAGTTACAGGGAGAGAATTACTGTCCTGCCTGGTGGCTCAACCATGCCAGCCTATCACCATAGACTCTACAGTTCGCAGAACGGACACCTGCAGCTGTAATATAAATACAGTAATATTGGAATGCACATCTCCATAATATCAGCTAGATTAATTTCTTACATAAATAATTACATGTAACTTACTCAGTAGTGGGGCGTTGGGAATTTGCCGGGCCTCCTGGATCCAACGGTTCAGTTGGTCCTGCTTCCATCTCTTCAGGTCCGCATGGTGGTGACGGACCTGCTCACCAGTCCTTGGTATCCCTGTGGCATTGGTGAGATCATGAGCCAACCGGTCCCATGCCTCAGCCCTATATGCTCCCCACAGGACCTGGCCCTGCATGAGTTGGGTCTCTTGATTGTGGACAAGGAGCCAAACCATATATTTGGACTCCTCAACGCCCCACCTCTGTGCTCGGAAGCAACTACCCTCACCTACACCTGACATTCTGGCTGCAAGTAGGTTCTACAATCGGTTATGCTGTGTATTCCCGCCTATGGGGCTTATATATGCCGTTTTTCCCGCACTTATCTGTGATTGGCCATTTTGGAATTGTATCAGCTTCACAAAACCTGCTTTGTCATGCTCCTCTTTCTATTCATTCCTATATATATGCTATTGCTGCATTTCTAAGTGCAACTGTCATGGCTTAGTGGTTCAGTAATTTGACTATGGTGCTTGGTATCCTGAGTTCGAGCCTGGCCATTGCTTTTTTCATTTTATGACTGTCTACACAGGCTAGGAGGTGTCTCTCTGTAAAGGCAGTTTTGATGTAGCTTGCTCAATGTTGCCTGTCGGTTAGCTTGTTGCGCGGCACACAGCTCCACGGAAACGGGTTACGCTGGTTTACGAGTCATTTGGCTGTCAGCACGCATATTACGCTCAGCTCAGCTATGGGCACACAGTTTCAGCGTGTTAAAACGCTGCTCAACCCCGGGCACTTTTACACCTGTTAAACCACTGTTCACCTACGGGCACTCATTTTATACCTGTTAAAGCACTGCTCACCTACAGGCAGATGTACTCAACTTGTTAGACTGTAGCTCAGCTATAGGCACATCTGACATTTTTTTTTTTTTTTTTATCTCACATTTCTTCAAAATACATGGCCCATTTCATTGCATTTTACATAAAATATAATTTTATATGTGTACATATATGTCAGGGACTTGTTTCGTGCTTATTTCACTAAACATAAAATTGATGTTGTGGGGGCTCGAACCATGACTGCCTGCTCTTCAGCCAATGTCTCTACCGCTACGCTATTGCTTCTTGGCTTACTTTGGATATTTAGTTCTTATATGCTTTTCCACTGACTGCTAACTGTGGCTAAGCTACGGGCATGCCCGCGCAAACGAGCGCACTCACGGGCAAACATCTTTACAATTTAAAAAAAAATTATAAGATGTTCATTTCTACATTTTATGTTCGTAGTCTGTGGGGGGCATGTGTTGTGTTGTGTTTATTCACATTTACATGGGCTCTGTCGTGGGGGTTACTTTCGGGACTTTTACTCTTCTGGGGGCGTGTCCATTTGCAGGGCTTGGCCTACGGACATGCCCCCTTGGGGGCGTGTCCATTTGCAGGGCTTGGCCTACGGACATGCCCCCTACTGTCTTCCACGGACCGTGTTAGCCTTAGTTGCGATTCAGCATGCCCTTATGCATGACATGCTGACGTCACACCATTTAACTGCAGCCTCCGTGTAAGCCTTGTAACTCTTACACGGAGGCTTCGTGAATCCTGCCCATTGTTTTTCCTGTTATTAACCAAGTTGGCATAAGTTTGGAGTGCGCATATAAATAGTTCCTACTCATGGCTAAATCTTTATGCAAAGATGTTAATACTTTCAGCCAAAAGTTAAGCACTGCATCTGGGCCTGGGGTTTTCCAATAAGAAGCTTTTCTTAACTTTTTTTTATTCTCTCTGGCACTTCATCCCATTTCATATCCTGTACCTTTAAACTTCTTATTCTTTCTTTAACTTCTTCTATCCCTTTAGCATCTTTATGTTCCACAGAATCTTCATAGATACTTCTCCAAAATGTATCTCTTTTTTTCTTTTTTTTGGGGGGGGGGGTCTTTGAATTCCTATCACCTTATTTCCCAATACTTTTTTGGGTCATAAGTATATTGCTTATTTTGTACTTTTCCTTTATATTTATCTTAGTATCTTCTAAGTTTTTCTGCCTGTGCTGAAATTTTTAGTTTATTTGCGGTAGCGTATGATAGATCTTGGTCTGTTCTAATACTCTGCATTGCTTTTGTCACATCTATCTTGGTATTTTTATTGATCTGTCCCCTCTTCTATAGTCCTAGTCTTCTAACAGTGATTTTTCTCGTTTCAACTGCTTTACAGTTTTCTTTATTCGATATTTCCACTATGGTGTTCAATTTCTCCCCTTCCTTTCCCTCACTACCCTGTGTTCTTGTGGTAGAACTTTATCAGTTATTAATTTAGCAGCACAGTAATATATCCTGTTTACTTCTGTTATATCACATGGATCTCATGGGACAGTCCTAATTACTGTGTTCATTTGTTTTATCAGGCTTCTGACTTTTTGGGTTTGATTAACCTTCTGCAGTCTTTTTTTTTTTTCGTTCATCTTGATATATCGGTCTGTCTATTAAATCAATCAACTCTTTTCTTAGCTCATTTTCTTCCAAACTGAGAGCACATCCCTCGTTTTCCACTTCTTGTGGGCATTCTATAGAAGGTTCTATAGCATCTTCCTCTGGCAGATTATTTTCAATTTCATCCAGTGCCATCCATTGCTCTACCATAAGGGAACTTACTGACCTATCACTCCTCAACATTGACTGCATCAGAGTGTCCACAGTTTCCTGTTCCTTTCCTTGCTGTCTAGCTTCAAGTGAATATTTATACTGATTTCCCATGGAAGGCTCCAAATTATCTTCATATGGCACCTGACCAGTTGCTTCCTGATACATTGGTTTCCCCTTAATATGGGAATCCATTACTCTATCCAGTTGTGGTACTTTCTGAATTAGATTTTCTACACTGACTCCTTCACTTTGCATGTACTCCATAACCTCAGTTTCTATTCCTTTAACTTCTCCATTCCTAATCTACTTTTCCTCTGTCTTCTTATTTTTTTTATTTATGTCCGGATTCCTTTGCCTGTATTTCTCTCCAAATATCTTTGGTGCTGCGCTTTTTAGATTGGTTACTTTTGCTTTCTCCTTTGCATAAATATTACACCATATTAAATCTATTTTTCTTTCCCATCTCCATATTTCTTCTTCAGATGTTTCCTGATCTTCCTGTTTCTCTGTACTTTGGGGACTCGCTCCATCCTGCTGTGATGTAACCTTTTAGACCTTCTGCATCAAATCCTTCACTTCACAGGCACTCCATAACTTCAACTTCTATTTTTTTTAACTTCTGCTTTACTAATCTTTCTATATTCTATCTTTGATTTTTTTTATTGTGAAATATTCCTTATCTGAATGCCTTTGCCTTTATTTCTCTTCGAATATCTTTGGGGCTACCTTCTTTACATTGATTAATTTGGCTTTCTCCTTTGCATAAATATAGTACCATATCAAATCTCTCTTTCCCATGTCCATATTTCTTTTTTTATACTTTTCAAATATCTCTTAGTTTTGTTTATATTTTCACACTTCCTTTTTCCAAGCAGATCAAGGTTTCTTGATCTATATACTGTTTTTTTCCCAAATCTGTTATATCAATAAACACAAATTTTCATTTGAAGCTTCTGACAGTTTCTCTTGCACAAGTATTTTTCTTTCCTCCAATTTCTCTCTCAATCATTTTGTATATATTATGTCGGGAAATTCTGGGCTTTTTGCATAATAGTAACAATACATAATTTCTTGCTTATCCTTAATAGTCCACTTTATCGTCTTTATGGCTCTTCTTTGGCCTATCAGTTTTTGTGAACTCCTACTTCCTTCTACAACAGGGGCCCCCTGGGCCATGTCCTGGCCTGGCCCCATTGTAGTAATGTTTCTGTATTTTGAGGATTCTGCACGGTTATCTTTTCCAGTCCTGGCACCAGTGTTGAGCACCTAGCTATTTTTTTTTAGTTTTTAACCTACTTCTGTCAATGATGTATGCTATATAAACACAGTCTATATATCAATGTCGCCTTGGTGAGATTTTGTGAAAACAGGGTCCACCTCGTGAAGGTACTCACCAAGACTTGAGGATGAATTCAAATTCAGCACTACTATTCTCCTTTACTTGCTGACTTCATCTCTCCATTCGGACCCCTGACTTGGTAAAAAAGCAAATTTTAATCAACTTATTCACTCCTAGCTGGGATATTACCAGCATCTGCCTTTATTGAGCAGGGTTTTTGTTTAAGTAAATTCATAAACTTTTCTTACCAAACTTAATCTGTCTAGCAATCTTATACCAAGAGTTACTGTTACAAACAGGGCAGTCTTTGCCATCAAACTTGACTTTTCTTCCTACTTGTCATCTTCTATTTCTTCCATTGTATTAGTTTCTCCCAGTTTAGTTGGGTGCATTTTCAATTTCCTCCATTTTAATTGCATCACCCTCATTGGCATTTTCTGTTTTTCTTAATCACTTCAACAGGCTTGTCAAAAGACAGCACATTCCCATTCCTTAATTCCTTTACTGTTGAAGGAAATGACAAATCTCAGTTATCTACGATTATATGCTCTTGTTGCATCAACAAACTGAGAACAGCTCTTAAACATCACCTCTAAGAAGACCCATTTCACAAACATTTGACCTGTCACAGCTATCTGTCTGCCTAGTTACCACAATTTCCACAACACGTGTTTGCTCCAGTAATAAGTCAAAAACTCCATCTTTATTTAGCCACAAGTAAAAGAGATCCATTCTGACTCAGTCCAACAATTCATTTTTTCATCTCCATTTAAAACAACATATTTGGCATCCTCAATAGTGGTAACTTCTAGCCTTTTCACGTTGACATCAAGTGTTTTCATCAGACTACACATCTCCATTCTTGTTGCCTCTAGGATGTTTGTCATTTGGCTCACTTTCAGTCTTAACACCTTTTCAGGTTATCTGTGTGGTGAGCATTGAACAGCATGGCAACTTGATGTGATGTGTTGGTGGGAGACTCAGTATTTGGTGTAGCTTCCCTCTTTTTTAAATATGCTACTTATTATCAAAGATGCATTGATTTATTTTTTATTTGGAAAGGTAGTAGAGGTGATTTTGAAATGTTTGTTACAGGAATGAGCAACCGTATTAGCTGGTTGAACTTTGAAATTAGCTGTATAGGTACTAAAGTTAACTTTTTGGATATTAAATTGTTTGCAGATTTTGGTTTGAAAAGGTTTGTGAGTAACATTTATAGAAAGGGGACATTAAGCAACAATTGCATTTTAGTAGTTTTCATCCCCCTTTTATGAAGTTGAATATTTTTAGGGGTCATGTTATCCAACTGATTTCATACTATTGGTGAAAGAGAATCTTTTTAAAAAGTTGATATTTTTATTAACATGTTACTTGAGAGAGGCTATCCTTATGACAAGTTATTGAAGATTTCTGAGCAAGTTATTAGTCTTGGAGATGAAAGGTTTCCACCAGTCCTTACTGCTGGATTTATTCCTAAAGTAAGGGACAGAGGTGAAACATCTGAAGAATTTAGCCTTTCCAGTACCTATGAGCATAGAGGGAAACATTAAGGATACTAAGGCGAATATCTCACTGATGTAGTGGGAGCTGAACCAAATTTCATTTTTAAGAGAACTTGTAATTTAAAATATTTATTGGAACATCTCAAGGTTGCAGTGAGTGGGGTTGGTATAGGACATTTTGTACTTTTCCTAGTAATAACTGCAAGTTTTATAATTTAAGCTATCCTGGTAGTCAGTATATTTTTTAAACGCATTGATTTTATTTTGGAGTCTTCAGGAAGGTTTAGTTGTCAGAGTGAAGGTTTGTTGCATTCAGCTAGTTTTTGTGGCTGCCAAAGTTTTTACATTGGGAAAACCACAAGAAAGCTTATTGTCATATGAGTAAGCATGTGAGAGCTATTAAGAATGACACCAACAATGCTCTTGCCAGACTTAGTTTAATTTGTCCTTATTTTCGTAAATTGTATTTTTTGTAGTACAAAAAGTCATTTATTAATCAGTTTAACAACTATCTTGAGTTTTCGTAAATTGTATTTTTTTTTTTGTAGTACAAAAAGTCATTTATTAATCAGTTTAACAACTATCTTGAGTTTCTTGAGCTTAAATGGCAAATATTTTTATGTGCTGATGTTAGTCCAGGATTAAATGAAACTCTCAGTTAAGTGCTTACATATAAATATATTTAATAAGTTTTTAATACATGTAATGGTTGTGACATTTTGGTATGGTTTAAAATTTTTTACTTATATTAACAATTTTTTTTCCTATGTGTGAAACGTATTGGTTAACCAAATGGTGAAGTCATTTTCAAATGGGTATAAATTGATTTGATTTGTATGTGGATTCTTTCTGATGAAGTTCTAAGAGTAAAAGAACAAAAGCACTTGATTACTAGTTCATGTTTCTTCAAGTTGCTCATACTTTAACTGGCACTAGTCGTGTTGATTGTTGGGCTTTGTTGTTTAAGTTTTTATATGCCCCCCCTTTTCTTAATGTTTCAGTTTTTTTTTTGTAGAAATACTATTCTGCATTTGGTGCCATTATCGTATATCTTTTGGCTATTTTGTTGAGTTTGTGGTGAATAGTATGGCTGGTGACAGTGACCCAAATTTTAATTTGGGTTCACTCGATTCCGGATGAATTGCGAGCTTTAACCCAGACTCTTGAGCAAGTTGTTGGTAAAGCTACAGATGTAATTAACAAGGTTGTTTTGCAGTGGTGAAGGGGAGGAGAAGATGTTTTTTATGAGGTTTCCTCTGATGAGAGTACAATCACAGAAGAGCAAGGTATAAATATTCCCTATCGTTTGGTGGCAGACCTGCTTAAAGGGAAAAGTACAAACCCTTTCACTGATTTTCAATACAGTGCTTATTGTTTGTCTAGCCCTGCTATTTTGGATTGCCATGGGTTAGTATTCCAGCTGGAAAATAATATCTTGAGATTCAAATCCCTGAGTTGAGAATTTTACCTCACCAGCTGTTTAGAACATAATATTCTGCCCTCAGGGCTAAGAGTTTATATATTTCCGAATTATACTAAATATACTGATGTGATTTATACAGATAAATGTGCTATTTATAACCAGGGTGGTTTAGATGTTTTTAAAGTACTTATTCAACACAACACTGAATGTATGATGGGACAAAAGGATGAGATATGTTCCCTAAATGTTGAAGTTAAGTGGCATCCTTCTTTTTCATTAATTAAAACTTTATACTTTAATATTTTTTCCTAAAGTGGAAAGACATGTTGCTTCCATTATTCAGTGAAAAAAGAATAAGCTTAACAGAGATCTTCTGGCTTATTCTTACGAGCAGGCATTTATTATTAAAGGGGCACCTAATACTTCTGATAAAGGTATCTGCAACAAAACTGTTACTAGTGGTCACCATGACACAGCGTTTGGACCAATTGGATTATTTTCCGTCTACTACTTATGCTTACCTCATTAGGAATGCTTTCAATTCTAGTAGTGATGGTGTACAGAAGGATGACCTAGCTCAGAAAGTTATTTCTTCCTCAAGTTCTGAGGGTTTAAGGGATTATCCTTCTGTTTTTTTCTTTTAACTAGTTCCATCAGGGATGCAGCAAGTAATTCATTCTCCTCTTCACCAAAAGAAGAGAGGACAACTTGAGGCAATAATTGGACCAAAAGAAGAGGTCTCTAATTCCTGGCAGATTTTTAACCTTAGCGACGTTAATTTCCCTTCTTTGGAGGTAGAGGTACTGTCAAAAGGTTTTACTTTTATTCCTACCAACAGGGCTTCATTGACTGACATTATTTTAAAACAGTTTATTACAAAACTGAATTTGAAGATTTTTCATGATATTAAAACTGATGCAACTAGTTTTAAAGTTACAAAATTGAGTACGGTCAAGCCCCACTTGTTGAAACACTACATATATTGGGGCAATTGTGTGAGGATACATTTTATAAACTGTTTAGATGTTTTCATAATGAAAAAATTAAGGACAGAGTGGTTTACAATTTGAATGTTGATCAGTGTCTGGCTTTGAAGTGTTTATGTAGTTATACTAACTTAAGTTTTATAAAAGCTGATAAAGGCAACAGCATAGTAGTTATGAAAAAAGAAGCATATATATCTTTAATGCCTTCGCTGTTATCAGATTTTCATAGTTACAGGAAAGTTAGCAAAGACTTTGTTAGAAGGAGTTGTATGTTTATTGATATAACATTATTAGATTTACTTAATCAAGGATATCTTTCCTTTGACATGTTTAGTTTTTGTTCTGTGGACCAAACAAGGTTGGGTACTTTATTTGGGATCCCTAAAATATATAAGTATCTGGTCAGACCTCATTTTAGGCCTATAGTGGCTTCTCAGAGGAATAAAAGTTAGCATTGCTGCATTGTTAGTCTTCTTAATCCAGTAGTACAAACTAGTGAGTAGTTTTTGAAAGACTCATGGTTATTTTTGGACCAGTTGAAGTAAGAGTCTTTGAGTGAGGAAAGACTACTATGCACAGTTGATGTTCGTTATACACATCAATTGATCAAGATGAGGGGATTGAGTTTGTTCTATATTTAAAGAAGTATGCACAACATCTAAATGCGGATTCCAACACCATTTGTGTTCTACTTAAGTTGGTACTTAGCAATAATTTATTTCAGTTTGAGTCAAGTATATACCAAGAAATATCAGGAGTATTTTTAGGTAATCGAGATCGCCCTGATGTATGACTGCACATAAGCTCGTTTTCAAATACTCTGTCCCTCCCTGTCCTCCCCCCTAAAAATGCATCAGCCTCATAGAGTGCTCGGGTCCAACAATCAAAATCTCCTCAAAGTTTACAATCCCACACATACTCCAGGCAACTCTTACTATATTTCTCCCTAGCTAGCACACCTCCTCCACACATTAGAACTACCCATAACCACTCCACCTTTAAGACCTTGCTCCACTCTTATCTCTACTTTCACTGGGAATGCTCCTGCTCTCACTCCACCTGATGCTTTCCATCCCACCCCTATCACCTTTCACTTTTCCTAACTCAAATTCATCTTAAGACCTCCTCCTGCTTTTTATGCCTGACTTCTCTAAAATTACCTCACGATTTTGATAATCTCATTACTTCCATCTCACTTGATATCTTAATACTTGGTACGCAGTATTTAGGCCTCAAGCCATAAATGTTTGTCTTTTCCATTTCTATATCATTTTTTAATTACACGTAAAATATATGTTTGAATTAATGTGCAGTTTTCATGTGTTTATCTACAATCTGTATTGCTTATAATTTTTTTATTTTGTTATTGTAAATACTATATTTGAGATTTTTGACCCGGGCCTTCGTTGAAAATGGGCTCATCTTGGCCCAATGGACTTTCCTGGTATACATATATATATATTTTGGAGTCTACAGGAAGGTTTAGTTGTAAGAGTGAAGGTTTGGTGTATTTAGCTAGTTGCTGTGGCTGCCAAAGCTTTTGCATTGGGAAAACCACAAGAAAGCTTAGTTATTGCATTAGTGAACATGTGAGAGCTATTAAAAATAAGGACCCTAACAATGCTCTTGCCAGACAGTTTAATTTGTCCTCATTTTCATAAGTTTTTTTTTTGTAGTTCAAAAAGTTGATACTAAGTTACTTATTAATCAGTTTAACAAGTATCTGGAGTTTCTTGAGCTTAAATGGTAAATATTTTTACATGTTAATGTTAGTCCAGGATTAAATGAAATTCTTTCAGTTAAGTGTTTGTTACAATATAAATGTATTTAATACATTTTTAATGCATGGATGTGACATTTTTTTGTATTGTTTAAGAATTTTTGCTTGTATTAACAAATTTGTTTTTCATGTCTGAAAAAACTGATTGGTTAACCAGTTGATGTAATTTTCAAATGGGTATAGATTGACTTTAATTTTTTTATTGTTTCATTGTGATGAAGTTCTAAGAGTAAAACAACGAAAACATTTAATTACTACTATATGTTTGTATGTTCAATTGTTTGTACTTTAACTGGCCATAGTGCTGTTGGTTGTTGGGCTTTGTTTATTTTAATTGCGTCAGCCTTATTGGCATTTCCTATTTTTTTCAATCACTTCAACAGGATCATTAAAAAAACTCACATTTCCATTCTTAAATTCCTTTACTGTTGAAATGACAAATGGATCTACGATTACATACTCTTGTTGCATCAACAAACTGAGAATAGCTCTTTAACATCACCTCTAAGAAGACCATTTTAACAAACATTTGACCCATCACAGCTGTCTCCCTAGTTACCACAATTTCCACAACACTTGTTTGCTCCCATAATAAGTAAAAATCTCCATTTTTATTTAACCTCAAGTAAAAGAAATCCATTCGGACTCTCAGATAGTCCAATTTTTCTTTGTCTCCTTTTAAAACAACCTATTTGGCATTCTGAATAGTGGTGACTTCTAGCCCTTTAATGTTGACATCAAGCATTTCCATCACACTCCATATCTCAGTTTCTGTTGCCTCTAGGATTAAAACAACCTATTTGGCATTCTGAATAGTGGTGACTTCTAGCTCTTTCATGTTGACATCAAGCAATTCCATCACACTCCATATCTTGGTTTCTGTTGCCTGTAGGATGTTTTTGGCTCACTTTCATTCTTAACCTTTTTGAGGTTATCTGTGTGGTGAACATTGGACATCATGGCTACTTGGCTTTCAAACATAACCCACACCTTAAAATAAGCCATTTCCACAATATAATTCATATTTTCCATTGCTAATTATTACTAACATCTTAATTGTCCTCTGTTAGCGCAACTACGTTCTGGAATAATGTTCCAGATTTTTGCTTCTGTAGATCACCTTATGAAGGAATTGGATGGAAAATTTCAGGTGGAAATCGGAGATCCCAGCACACTGTATGCAGAGCTCTGGTGCTCCAACAATGTATATAAATTACAGACGAATGCCATGATTATAGACGCTCCGGAACTGCATTATAGTGGCTTGTATTAGAATTATGAGACAATGTATCAAGGAGCCAGGCTATGCAATCTCTACACACTGTGCTGTAGTGCACTGAATGTTTATATGCATTATTTTATACATTGTACCTTGGAGCTTTACTCCTTACAGTACGACTGTGCAGCCAAGCTGGCTGAGTACGCAGAGAGCTGATGATGGCATCCAAAAGAGGCAAAGAATCCCAGCACTGGTAAGTGTTAGGCACAGGAAGGTATTAGTGGCACCTCAGCACGGTAAAATAAAATACCTGATCTTTGTAACTAACAACTGTACAGGATAAATGGCAGGAATTAACACTGACATCTTGGATAATAGTGAACCAAAATGGATTTAAATTGGCAATTTTACATCGGATGATCATAATTTCTACTATGGAGAAAAATCTTATAGAGGGAATGGAATAGCCTTTATACTTAAATGCCCCCCCCCCAAAAAAAAAAAAAAAGCATGATCTCAGCTGGACTCCAAGGCAAGCCAGTGAACTTTACATTAATACAAGGTTATGCTGTTGCTACAGATGCCATCTGCAGCACCTTTCGGGTATAATGTGGGCGTGCTACAGTTGGTGTCGTAAAAGGGCGTGTAGAACAATGGGGTCTACAGTCAGTAAAAACAACTGGAGCTGCCTAACTTGCACCATCACCTTGTTATTGTAAAGTTTAGAATCAAATTACACAAGACGTGCCTGGAGTGTTTCTCCCCAGGCCTCCGCTGAAAACTGTCTTTGTTCTAAGTCGGACGTTTGCGGTAAACAAATGTTAAATAAATAAAATTACAGAAGGTTAACCAGAAAATGAGTTGAACAATATTCCTTACGAGTGTGTAGTGGGTAAGAACAACAGATCTGAGCGATTTATTCTTGGAGAGAGTGCTCAAAGAACTATGGATAGAAGGTTATGATATTGCTAAAGTGGTGGCAGCAAATCTTCCTAACAGAAAATTAGTAAAGAAAAATTGCTGTCTGCTGAGGCTTTTTTGTTGACTGAGGAAAGGAAAGCAAAAGGCAATATAGATGTGAAAAAATGTCAAATTGAATGGAGACTTCCATAGCATAGCAAGACAAGAAAAGTGGGTATATTTAAATGGGGCGTGCAAAAAAATGAAAGAAAATCACAGAATGGAGCAAGATAAGAAATCTCCTCAAGATGAGTAGTGATAGAGAAACTTTCATGTGAAAATAGTCATGATAAAAGTTAAAGATGAGAGGGACCTAGGAGAAGATTTTAAGAGTTTCTAAGACTACAGAAAATAACTTTGTAAGGACCTTAACATCATGGAGGCATATGCTGGATGGCATGTTTTCCGATTCAGAGACGTATCCCAATGATTGAAGTTAACTGAGCTTGAGAAAGCCTTAGCAGTAAAAAAGCTACAGGAAAAGATGGAAATCCAGCTGAATTGTAACTTAGTGCCATTCATTTTGTGGCAGCAAATTGGGAAAAGAAGCAAATGGCCAATGGACTGGGAGAAGTCAGTTTGTATTACAATCCTATAAAAGGGAAACACTAAAGATATGTACATTGCCAAACAGCTGCTGCTGTTTTGCATGCTAGCAAATAATGCTTAAGATTCTGCAGGCTAGATATCTGCAACATACAGACCATGAGGTTTTTATGTACAAGTTGTTTTTTGTGGATGCAGAGGTACTAGAAGTACCAATAATAAGCCTCAACAGCAAATGCGCATCTTATACCCCAAATGGTCACTAGAAACCAAAATGCTATAACTTTGCCAGAAATGTAATTGTTACTGCTGACTCCATCATTAAGTACATTGATTCTACACTCAGACAAGAAGGAGGCTAATCAGCTGTCTTTCAGGTGCCAAGATTACATATTTCTAAGTTACTGGGATCTTTGCTGACCAGCAGGCATACATGACAAGATTGTGGCACATATTGGGGTAAATGACCTTAGTTGTAAATCTCTGAGGGGCATGCAGATATAGAAGTCAGAACTCTTCTTTCATGTTGCAAGTGCAGGTTGTTCTTTGTTCCTGAGTGGAATACTACTGTCACCAGGAGTGAAGCCTAGGTTAAAGGAAATAACTGGATTCAGTAGTTTGAGCAGCTGGTGTCATACTAGGGAAGGACTGTGTGTGTCAGCATGGGAATGAGATGTGAGAGTGCCCAATTTGTTTTACTCAGGATGGCATGCACATCTCATTCCAAGGCTTCCACATACTGGCCTTTTTAAGCAAGGTACAGTTGATGGACATTACCACATGACAGCCTCATCGACTACAAAATCAAATGATATTAAGGTGGTTTGCCTCAATGCCAAGAATATTAATAAGAAAATGCCTTACCTTGAGGCACTCTTGCATATGGAAAGCATCCATGTTTCTATAGTTTGAGATTTAGCTCAAAATCATAGAAAGCATGCCCTCTATATCTTGGTTTTATGCATTTAGGCCAAGTGACAACTGTGGTGGTTTATCCATCTTTGTCAAAGACCTTATCACCACTTAAATACTGAGAGATCCAAAAAAATAGAATGTACTGAATTACAGCTAACTCTAGACAAGATAAACTACCATCTTAAAGCTAGTTATAGAAATCCTTCTCCTCCCCGGATGCCCACATAAAATTCCTCAATGTTCTAAATGACATAACCATAAGCAAAAATTCCATTATTCGGGGTGATTTCAATTGCTCTTCAATTTGTACAAGTACACATCAGACATTGGATGTGCCCCAGAATTCCTAGATGTAATAAAAACTCCATTGAGCACTTGGTAGACCAGCCAGTGAAAAGACTTAACATTCTTGACTTGATTATTTAAAATATAACATCCTCTGGCACTACCCTTTCCTAGTTAGTTCAGATCATATTCTAGTGGCTCTTTTTTTTCAGTCCCTAAAGACCACCACCATTTAACCTCGTCAGATTTAAAGTATAAAAGAGCAAATGTAAATCTATGAAGGAATATTGGAATTTATTTATGGTAGCATGGCCTTAAACTTACACAGCAAGTGGTTTCACTAAAAAATTTTACACTCATTTGCAAAACTGCATAGTGCCAACTGTCTCAGCTAGAACTAATTTATAATGGAAAGTTCAAGAATAACCCCCAGTGTTCCTTCATAATTAAACTTCACAAGAGGAAGACCTATCTTAAAGTGCTTAGCAGATTAAAATCCCCTCAGACAAATTATAAGATCTAAAGTCTCACTAAAAGACTTGGACACATTAAGGACTACAAAGGGAACCCATGAGCTCAGACTTGTTGCGGAAGATGAAGATAATTTTAAATCCTCCTCTAGCTGTGTTAGGAGGTTAAGGAATAATATGCTGCACTGCTCTGTACGTATACTTAATGATCTTGCCTTCACTAACTTACAGATATTGCAAACACTTGTGGGACCAGAAAACATTCCGGACTGCTTAATCAATGTCGTTAAACCATGCCCTGCCTGATTCTGTCCTTAAACTATTCAGTGTAAGACTGTCTTCTGGATCAGTCCCCCAGGAATGATGCTCAACAACAGTAATGCCCCTCCATGAAAGTAGCCCTACAGCCAATCTAGGGAACTATGGGCCCATCAGCCTTAAGTGTTGTATGCAAAGTTATGGAACATATGCACTTCATTAACAATTGCATCAAAAATCTCATTAATTTTGACAACTCAAATCAACAGTTTGGTTTTGTATAGGGTCAATTCTTCATCCTTAACTTGGTAAACTTCTTTAGATGAGTTACTGAGGTTTTTGACAGTGGTCATGCAGTGCGCACAACCTACCTTGACTTAGCTGAGGTGTTTGATACCATTTCCGATGCTGACATCATAAAAATGCTAATCCTGCTGAATATTGACCCCTTCATGTTAAGAAGGATATAAATTGGTTGTAGGAAAGAATAAATCAAATGACAGAACCTGCAGGTACGGCAGTGCAAGGCAAAACTATGAATCATTTAAAAATTGTAGCCAGCACACTGAGGGTGATATGAACCAACGTCCTCTTTAATTTAAATAAAAGAAAGAGAAACCTGTTTCGGCTGCTGAACCTAAGCCTTCTTCAGTGTCGATGAAATAATCACCAATTTCACAATAAATACTAATCACAGGCATCCCATAGGTTGATCATAATAATCCATTAAGTCCAGGAGGGAATAATCCCCCCAGTCTAACTATCCACACCTTCGCTTTGTTATCCAATATAGTATGCCAGCCAACAGGGTTATTCCTCTTGCCTAAGATGATATCTATAATAGTACATCTGTAAGTAGCAGATGAATGTATTACACAATGTTTATATAATGTTTATGTAATCCTTTGTAAATGCCTTATAAACATTGTGTAATACATTCATCAACCTTTGGAATGCCTTGTTATTAATTCAATACAACTCCATATTACATGCCAGCAGTTTTCATCCTCCACATGTCACCCGTAACATTCCAAGTCACAATTTATTAGACTTAAACAGATTTGTTCCGATGTCCAACAATATGAGAACTCCAGGCAGGATATGGTCCGGAGATTTAAACGTAGGGGTTTTAAACCAGGGGCTATCACCATGGCTTGTCACCAGGTATCATGCAGGTACAGGTCTGATCTTATGACATATCAGGCAAAGCTAAATCTAATTCCTCTCAACCTAGGTTTGTTACTACATATGATCGGAACACTGGCATGTTTTGTCAGGTCATTCATCAGAATTGGAACATTTTATAGTCGGACCACAAACTGGGATGGGTCATTCAGAATAGATGACATTTTGGTTTCAGAAGAGGCAAGACATTGGGGGCATATCTAAATCATTACAAACAGAGGTTGAATAAGATTAGGTGTTCGACACAGTTTACACTGACAGGTGATGCCATTATTGGATCTGTACCCCGAATACAAGCAGGGTTTATAATATCAATTTTTTTGCTAATTGCTCCTCAGATTGGGTGATGTATCTTGCCACATGTTCCTGCTGGGCCTTTTATGTGGGTCAAACCTCCAAGTCATTTAAATTTCAGGTCAGTCAGCATTTAAGTGATATTAAACATAAAAGGATTACAAATGCCGTATATAAACATTGTGTAATACATTCATCTGCTACTTACAGATTTACTATTATAGATATCATCTTAGGCAAGAGGAATAACCCTATTGGTTGGCATACTATATTGGATAACAAAGAGAAGAAGTGGATAGTTAGACAGGGGGATTATTCCCACCTGGACTTAATGGATTATTATGATCAACCTATGGGATGCCTTGTTATTAATTGTGATTAGTATTTATTGTGACATTGGTGATTATTTCATTGACATTGAAGAAGGCTTTGGTTTAGCAGCCAAAACCAGTTTGTCTTGCTTTTATTTAAATTAAACAGTACGTTGGTTCATATCACCCTCGGTGTGCTGGCTAAAATTTTGAAGGAAAAAACAAATGTGGTACAAGTCATGAATGCTTTGTCAGAAAAGATGAGTGATGAGCAGTATCCCTTAGGAATCTGTGCTGGGTCTTCCCATTTTCTGCATCTACTTCTCTGATCTAAAAGCAAGAAACTGACCTTTGATTGGTGAAGTTGCTGGTTGCTACAAAGTGGAGGTTATTGTCAAGTCACTCACTGACACCCTAGCCCTCCAAATCAAACTGTCTTTAAGAAAACCCAAGGTGGAGAAATAATGGGCTGATAACCAATCCCAAAAAGTATATTGCCACTTTTGTCAGTAAACCCGCATCCAGTACTACCTTGCAAAATGATATTGTAGTCAGGGACTTCACTACCTGAGTAGACAACTGTGTCTGTTGACAATCATGTCACCACACAATTAAGAAGTCATTCTGTCTTGCACAATTAGTCATATATGGGATAAAGTTTAGATCCAAAGATATAATCATCACCCTCCATGTACTCCGCACTGATCAGACCAGTCATTAGATATGATGCCTCGTTTGGGATGTACCTTATCAAACACTTAAAACAGGTTGGAAAGACCTTAGAGGTTACTAACCAAAAAGATCTCTGGCATCAAGTCCTATAACAATCATGACTGTCTGGTTACCCTGTATGTATGTTCTTGCCTACAAACTCTTGAGGGGTAAACTCTGCCTCGCATTAGGGATCCAGTTCTACTTGACTTCCTGCAACTAAGCAAGTCAAACAGCTTCAACATCACTAGAAGTAGAGAACTAATTCTTCACCAACACTTATTTAAAACCAAGTGGAGGGACAGCTTTTTAACCTAGTGTCTCCCAAATCAATGGGACAAGCTCCCCCTTCACATTAAACAATGTGAGTTACTGTCTTCATTTAAAAGATACATGGATGAATGGAAGGGCAATACATGGATGAATTGATTGGCATGCATAACTATGAACATGGACTGACTGCTGTGGCCCTCCTTGAAAGAGGCAACACCAAGTGAGAGCGAGTATTTTGGCAAGGCATACATTTTCTATGACTAATTTGCCTTGTAATATTTATGAAATTTATGACTTGCCACATGAGATGTAACCTGAAATCCATACCCCACATATCACATTGCCCAGTGCTAATATTCCTCCGTTAGGCTCAACCCCACAGCTAAAAGATTTCAAATTCTTTCATATCAGCATCCAAAGTATTAAGAATAAATGGGACAGAGTAGAAGACTGGATAAATGTTCAGTCATAAGGATTGTTCACATTTCATTAAGAACAATACAAATTGGTATGATGACTCATTCAAGGCAAATAATGGTGCCATTACAATCCCTCCTGATAATCTTTCCACACTGGAATGCATCCTGTAGGATTACCTTTAGTACGAGTACAACTCCTTTTAGAAGGTAATCTTGATGTGGCTCACCCAAAGGCAAAAAAGGATAGACTCCCTTTTACAAAATAGAGCATCTCAGATAGCACCAAATTTAACCCAATTACAGGTTAAGTGCATCCTGTTTGACATACTCCTTAACAGTGTACCTCAAAACATTCCTGGGATTAGTATCCATCCTCTCCCTCCCTCCCTCTCTCTAATGATTATCTCCCTACTACAAGTTGACTTGTCTTCATAACTGAGAAACAAAGAATGATTCTGACCAAGGATTTCCTTGAAAGTAAGGAAGAACATCTTAACAATTCACTGCAGAACATGAATTGGTCACCCCTTTACCTTAACAATGGTGCTACCTTTATTCTTTAACAACATATTCCATGAGATTCTAAATGCTGACTACCCGCAAAAACAAAACAAAACAAAAAAGAATTAAAGCAACAACTACTCTTGAATAATTTCATCAAATACACTGCCCATTTAAAGTTAGGAACCTTTCATGGAAAACCTGGAAACATCCTTGCTACAAATTGAGCAAAACACATTACTCCCCTTATGAAACAAATTTAAACTCATTATCAAAGAAGCCAAAACCTATTTCATTAGAAACTGACTGGTGTTTTGGCTTCGAAATCTCAACAGTTTTGGAACACTGCAAAAGAAATATCTAGGGTTAACTTTCAGGCTCATTCTTAGTCATACTCTATGGATAGTTAAATGATATAGTTTAAGGACTACAGTTCTTTCTGTTCATGCAACTGCTATTACTAGTACCTACTCCCATTAGTGACAAAAGTGCCCCCCCCACAACAGCTTCTTCCCATTTTATTTTAAACACATTATTGTAAAAACAAATGTAGTTGAACTCTAATCCAAAAGGTAGAAAATAAACACAACCGTAATCCTAGTGACACCCATCCCCATGTCTTAAAGCTGGTCTACTGGGTAACTGCCAAAACCACTGGCACATAATTTCAGTCTCTTATTCACCACAGACATTTTCAATCTAATTTTGACATGCGGTCATTGTATAATTTTTTAAAACTCACCCTCCCCAAGGGCCACAAAACTGTGGAAATATTTTCTCATTACAAAAAGGGTGCTATACAACCAGGTAATCAAATACACCACCACCAATGGTCATTCCATTGATTCACATTATGGCTTCTGGGAATGGAATATCTTTTCTACGCTATATATAGTAGTGAATCACATTAACTTCTTCTCTGTACTGTAATATTTCTAGACCTGAAAATAGCCTTTGGAGGAGTTGCTCCCTGTTACTTCATAAGTTGCAAATAACAGGATTTTGTGCAAATATCTATTGGTTTTCTAATTAAGTTCAAGAGAAGACTTTCTCATTCCTTAATAATGCTCAACTCTCCTCTGCTGAGATCTTTACCTCTGTTGTCTGCATGGGATATGTTCTAGGTCCAATTCTATTCTTTCTCTCTATTAATAACCATAACAAGACAGCACCTGGGTCTTATCTTGTTCTGTATGCTGATGACCTCTTACTCTGATTCAGCCCCCACATTTAGTAAGGAGGAACTTTTCCTCTAAAAAGGCTTTTCTTCTATTGTAAATATCTTTTTAAGCAAACCTCAACCCTTTCAAATCTGCAGTAATGCTATTTTGTACTTTACATACTGTCAGCATTTTTAACACAAACGTGTGCAAAATCTTATAACAGTCAATTTATTACTTAGTATTACATTCTGATCATTTACTGACTTTTTTCATCATACTGGATATATAGTTGAAAAACTACTTACTCCACTAAAAGCCTACATTTCACTTAAACACCATCTTCCCTAGATTAGAATACAGACCCCGTCCCTACTAGCCTTAAATTATTCTCATAATGCTAATGTCCTTTTATCGTCATAGTATAATATGTAGTCTTGCACCCATCCAAGTTGTACCAGCTATAGACCCCACTCTGTGACTCAGGACATCCACTCCTGCTACCTGGACCTACTTGACTCCATCAAGGTACCCTGTAACACCCTGATCCTTGGTGACTTCAACTACCCCACCATACACTGGGTGAACTATTCCTGCACTAATGCTCTCACCCAACGATTCCTTGACTTCATCAGTTCTAACACACTACACCAGCTTGTCTCATCCCCCATGAGGGGAGATGCATTCTGGACTTGGTTCTCACCAACATGGGTGACCGCTGCACCACTCCCATAGTATGTTCTTCCCTGGTGAGATCAGATCATCAGTCAGTCTCATTTGAAGTTTCTATCCTGCACAACCCCTCCCCCCCCCAGCCGTAACCAGGCAAAAAACTTCTCAAAAGCTGACTACAACCTCCTAAGGGAGGGGATCAGTAGCTTTCCACCATTTCCCCCCTCAGAGGATGCAGACAGTTATGCTGAACAGCACACAATTGCTGTATACAAGCACCTGTACAACTGCATGGACTCTGCCATACCCAACAGAACTAAAACCTGCTCCTCGAGGAAAAATCAACCTATCTGGTGGACATCCTCTATCAACAGGCTTTACAATAAAAGGAAAAAAAATGTTGCCCAAGGGTAAAAAGCCACAAATTCCCTATTGTAAAAACTCTCTCCTTACTTGCAATAAGCAAATTAGATCACTAGTGAAAACCTTCAAAGATTATGAATTGAAATTTGCCTCCAAAATAGAGAGAAACCACAAAGCCCCTTTCAGTTGCATCAGGAAACTCCATGGCAAAGCCCAGGTTTGTTCTCGATTAGTACTTAACGGTACCACTTACACTGATCCTGTTGACTTAGCCAACCTGTTAGCAGATAGGTTCAGTGCAAGCTTAACCACTCTGCCACCCACCCCAAAGGCCCAGTCGATATCCCTGATAATTGTCCCGCACTTCACATCTCCATAGACAGTGTTAAAGGTCCTATCCAAGGCAAAGAACACAGCTTTCATGGGACCTGATACTATCCCAGGCAGTATTCTACACCATCTCCAGCAAGAACTAGCTTTATAATTTAGCACCCTGTTCAACCACAGCCTAAGTACAAGGTTCACTCCAGCAGAGTGGAGAACTGCCATTGTCATCCCCTTGCACAAAGGTGGTGCTACTACTGACCCTAGACACTATCACCCCATTAACTTGACAAGTCTTATCTGTAAAGCCAGGAACATATTACTGATCTTATAAACAAGGACATAGGCAATCTCCAAGCATTTGCCCCTACTCAATTTGGATTCGTCAAGGTCAGATCTTGCCTATTGAACCTGGTTGACTTCTTTGAGACTTTCACTAAGGCCCTGGATGAGGAAAAGTCAGTACATGCAGCTTACCTTGACTTGGCCAAAGCCTTTGACACAATCCCCCATTCTGACATTATCGAAAAGCGAATGCAGCTTGGCGTAAATCCTTGTCTCATCAGGAGGGTGGCCAACTGGCTCACTTATAGGACCCATAAAGCCAAAATAGGAGCCTTCACCTCTGACAGCAGACCTGTCACTAGTGGTGTTCTCCAGGGATCTGTCCTGGGATCTCTACTGTTTGGCATCTACTTCTCAGAGGTCCAGGCAAAGACAAAAGGCCTGTGGTGGACCAAGTTTGTGGATGACTAAGTTGGGTGCTGTCATCGGCTCCCCAAATGATAACATACTACTAGAGGGTCTTACAGCAACAAATGACTGGTGCCAAAGTCATGGCCTTTAGTTAAATGCAGAAAAATGTATTATCATACCATTTGGCAAAAACATGGCCGCTACTGATTACCACATTAACAGCAACCCTATAAGCACACTATCTGTGGTGAGGGACCTGGGTACACAGGTTGGCAACAATCTCACATTCAACCATCATGTAGCAGAAGTGGTCAGAAAAGCATTTTACTCCATGACCGTCCATCATCTCATAAGTAAAGGGATTGCATCCAGAAAAAAAGCAGGTTATTAGCTCTCTGTACTCCTCCATCATTAGGCCCATAACCAAGTACAATGCCTCATTTGGTATGTACTTCTCCAAACACCTGCACCAACTGGAAAGGCCACAGAAATACCTCATGGAGACCTCCAGCACCCACTGTCCAACCAGTGTTTCGTGTCCCTGCCCAAGTAGCTGGTGCACACACTCTGAGGTTTGATTTATACACACACGCACACACACACACGCACACACACACACACGCACACACACACACACACACACCTGAAAAAGGCTGGCACAGGTTTACTAGCTATGCTCCCTTTTGTCCAGACTAATAACTGCCACCAGACAGCTCCTTATCAGCTACTTTAATGCCCTTAACAAAGGATGTCCAGTCTTACTGTGTAATGTTACTATTAATACAAATGGTAGTTTGACAAAGAACATGGCTATTGGGAGTGGCCTACACAGTGTCACCAAATAAATATGCAAGTACTCTCAGAACTTAAATATCCCTGCACAGATCAGCCACAATGAAAGGTTTAAATATATTTAATAATAAAAGAACAAGACAATACTGAATCTATAATCACAGTGACATCAGAGTTCAAAACCACAGGAAATATTTAAAATAACATTGCAGGACAGTCTGAAATAAGCAATCTAAATTAAGCTTTGTTATACAGAATGTTTACCAACTTCTCACTCATACAACATATATCCAACTACTTTATATTTTACTATCTCCTCTAATCTCTTTGCTACCTCTATCTCAAGTCTATATAAACTATCCATAATACAGGTTTTTAAACCTTCCCACAAAGCTAAGTCAAAACTATACAAACTCCATCTAGCATCTACTACACACTCTCTCCTCACTAAAAGCCTACTTTGTTCTGGAGATATTCATCCCAACCCTGGCCCCTCTTCTCTCCCCAAAACTACCTCTACACTGCCCTCATCTTACTCCTTTAACAGTCACCAACCTCAGTCACAACAATCATCTCCATCCAAATACTTAACTATTTACTCATTGAATATTCAAAGTCTAGCAAATAAAGTCACTGAGCTGCACTCGTGGATAGCTCTCAATACCCCTCACATCCTCTCCCTATCTGAAACCTGGCTCAAACCACACATCTCAAATAGTGAAATACTCCCACCAGGTTATAATATCTTCCGATCTGATAGACCTGTAAAAAAAGGTGGTGGCGTGGCCATCCTTTACTCAAACATTCTTAACCTCTCACCATACCCTTCCCCAATTCCTGACTTCCTCCCAGCTGAAATCATCATCCTTAACTGCCATCTGAATCCCCACAAAAAAACTTGCAATTGCCTCTATCTGCCTTCCTCCTGGTAACAATCTGCCCATTCTTGAAAACATCCTATCCTGATTCTCCCACAACATACCATATGAGACACTTATCCTTGGTGATGTCAACATTGATTGATCCAAACTCACAACTGACTCCCCCAACTCAGTATCCACCTACACGGCTTCCACCAATTTATAACATCTCCCACTCGCTTCCATAAAAATTCCTCTTCCAGCACCATCATAGACTGGATCCTTACCAATTCCTCCCACCAATACCACAATCCCACCACCATACCTGACTCCTTCTGTGATCATCTCCCTACCACCATCTTAAGACACTACTTTCATATTCCTAAACCTCACCTTATCAAAGACTGTCAAAAACTATCGACTTTCAATTCATCCCATTTTAACTCCATTCTCCACAACATAGATTGGTCCATTCTAAAACACCTCCCCCTAAACGATGCTGTAAGTACTTTCAATAGCATCTTGATGAATACTCTAAATTCCTTAGCTCCCTCTAGGAAGATCAGAGTAAAATCAAACCATGCTCCCTGGCTCTCCAAAGAGACTAGGTCCCTTATGAAACAGAGATCATGCTTGGAAAACCTGGACTAAAACTAAACAACCACCTTTTCTTCAAAAATACAGGCAACTGAGGAACCTTGCAAAAAAAAAAAAACATACAACTAATGACAAAAGTTATGCTATAGCTCTGCTCAGCTTAACAAATCCAATCCTCAAAATTTTGGTCAACTCTCAACAACATCCTCTATCCTGGAAAGCCCTCTAATCCCTCCCATACCTAACTCTTCCTCTCAGGAAACAGCTACCCTCCAGAATAAACACTTTATCACTTCCATCCAAAATCTGGTAACCTAAGCCACTCTACTTCAACACCCACCTCTCCAAGTCTCACTAACACAACTTTGTTTTCTTTTGAGCCAGTTCCCATTACCTGCATCAAATCTCTACTACTCAAGCTAAAACCTTGCTCTCCTTCCACTGACAGTCTATCTCCTACATTCCTCAAACTTGCTGCTGACTCGATTGCCTATCCTGTATCTATACTACTTAATCGATCTATTCTGGAATCAACAGTCCCCACCCTTTGGAAATCTTTCTTCACTATCCCTTTTCATAAAGGTGGAAACTCCACTGTCCCCTGAAACTACTGACCCATTGCCATTCTGTCCCCCCTCTCCAAGATATTAGAAAAATGTATTCACTCACAGCTTCTCAATCACCTCCTCACACACCACTTACTTACCCCTACCCAACATGGATTTTGTCCTCACCAGAGCACCACCACTGCCCTCCTTTCCTTCACTCATATCATTGCAGAGGCCCTAGACAACAATAAACTCATTTCCTGTCTCTTTCTAGATCTCTCCAAAGCCTTTAATTCTGTCTCTCATCCTCTACTACTATCCAAACTTGCAAATCTCTACCTATCCCCCTCCGCACTTGCTTGGTTTAATAGTTACCTATCTGGCGGGGAACAATCTGTCAAATGGCTGTCATCCCTCCTCACCTTCCTTTCCATCTCCACTGAGGTGTTCCCAAGGCTCCATCTTGGGACCACATCTTCACCAATGATCTTTACACCTCATGCAAATCCTCCCACTTATTAAGTATGCCTATATCCATCTCAAATAACATTCCTGAACTACACTCCCTGACCCAACAGGCCCTACTATCCACTGAACAATGGCTCTCACAACCTATTGATCCTAAATCCCAAAAGACCAAACTCCTACTTTTCTCCTTCCCCTGCTCTTTCATCACAAAACCTCCTTTTTTATTGCATCTTCTAACAATACAAATATCCAACCTGACACCCACACAAAACTCCTAGGGGTCATTATCGATGACAAACTCAAGTTCCACTTACACATACTCCAATGTATAAAAAAAAACAAACCAGAAACTAGGTCTGCTATATCAGAACAAAAAATTCCTAACCCCTGAATCTAGACTTACCCTGGGCCAGGCACTCCTCCTCCTTCCTCCCAGTTCTTACCAATATCCAGGCCTCCACTCTAAACAAACTGCAACAGACTTACCATAAAAATAGCCAGATTCATTACTAACTCCCTATACAACTCACACCACTGCATTTCTTTAAACTCTCTTCAATGGCTTGAACTTCCCCAGTTTCTGCTATCTTATCAATTTCATATGCTACACTCTATTCTTTATAAACCCTCCTTCTCTTCATCTCTATCTTCCTTAGTCTCCATCTACATCCCATCCTGGCCCTTCCGTGACTTCTAACCAACAATTACTTAATATCTACCACCCAAAAGGTCAGTAGGCAAACTACTCTACAAAACTAAACAACCACCTTTTCTTCAAAAATACAGGCAACTGAGGAACCTTGCAAAAAAAAAAAAACATACAACTAATGACAAAAAGTTATACTATAGCTCTGCTCAGCTTAACAAATCCAATCCAATCCTCAAAAATTTTGGTCAACTCTCAACAACATCCTCTATCCTGGAAAGCCCTCTAATCCCTCCCCATACCCTAACTCTTCCTCTCAGGAAACAGCTACCCTCCAGAATAAACACTTTATCACTTCCATCCAAAATCTGGTAACCTCTAAGCCAAACTCTACTTCAACACCCACCTCTCCAAGTCTCACTAACACAACTTTGTTTTCTTTTGAGCCAGTTCCCATTACCTGCATCAAATCTCTACTACTCAAGCTAAAACCTTGCTCTCCTTCCACTGACAGTCTATCTCCTACATTCCTCAAACTTGCTGCTGACTCAATTGCCTATCCTGTATCTATACTAATTAATCGATCTATTCTGGAATCAACAGTCCCCACCCTTTGGAAATCTTTCTTCACTATCCCTCTTCATAAAGGTGGAAACTCCACTGACCCCTCAAACTACTGACCCATTGCCATTCTGTCCCCCCTCTCCAAGATATTAGAAAAATGTATTCACTCACAGCTTCTCAATCACCTCCTCACACACCACTTACCCCTACCCAACATGGATTTTGTCCTCACCAGAGCACCACCACTGCCCTCCTTTCCTTCACTCATATCATTGCAGAGGCCCTAGACAACAATAAACTCATTTCCTGTCTCTTTCTAGATCTCTCCAAAGCCTTCAATACTGTCTCTCATCCTCTACTACTATCCAAACTTGCAAATCTCCACCTATCCCCCTCCGCACTTGCTTGGTTTAATAGTTACCTATCTGGCGGGGAACAATCTGTCAAATGGCTGTCATCCTCCTCACCTTTCCTTCCCATCTCCACTGGTGTTCCCCAAGGCTCCATCTTGGGACCCCTTTTGTTTAACATCTTCACCAATGATCTTTCACCAATGATCTTTACACCTCATGCAAAGAATCCTCCCTTATTCAGTATGCCGACGACTCCACACTTATATCCATCTCAAATAACATTCCTGAACTACACTCCCTGACCCAACAGGCCCTACTATCCACTGAACAATGGCTCTCTCACAACCTATTGATCCTAAATCCCAAAAAGACCAAACTCCTACTTTTCCTTCCCCGTTCTCTTTCTCATCACAAAACCTCCTTTTTTATTACATCTTCTAACAATACAAATATCCAACCTGACACCCACACAAAACTCCTAGGGGTCATTATCGATGACAAACTCAAGTTCAACTTACACATACTCCAATGTATAAAAAAAACAAACCAGAAACTAGGTCTGCTATATCAGAACAAAAAATTCCTAACCCCTGAATCTAGACTTACCCTGGGCCAGGCACTCCTCCCAGTTCTTACCAATATCCAGGCCTCCACTCTAAACAAACTGCAACAGACTTGCCATAAAAATAGCCAGATTCATTACTAACTCCCTATACAACTCACACCACTGCATTTCTTTAAACTCTCTTCAATGGCTTGAACTTCCCCAGTTTCTGCTATCTTATCAATTTCATATGCTACGCTCTATTCTTTATAAACCCTCCTTCTGTCCATCTCTATCTTCCTTAGTCTCCATCTATATCCCATCCTGGCCCTTCCGTACTTCTAACCAACAATTACCTAATATCTACCACCCAAAAAGGTCAGTAGGCAAACTACTCTACAAACACTCCCTTGCCCATGCTTGGAACAAACTTCCCCTTGACTTACGTTCAATCTCCCACACCTCACACTTTAAAAATGAACTAAAAGCTTATTTTCAAGTCCAGAACCTGCCCTTGCCATGACCCTACCTAGTCTTCCTTCCCTTTATGTACCCTCAAAAGGACCACACTTAGTACCTCATTACACCTCTCTCTCCAATGTGTCTACTATGCATTTGCACAATTTTATACAAACAAAAAATGTTCATTGTTGACCTATTGAACTATATCCATACAAAATTGTTACTTAGCTGATTTTTAATGCAACTTTAACTTTATGCTTGTATCCCAACATATGTGAATCATTTTGCTATAACTGCTATTATATCAATATTGTTTAAAATTGTACTTGTTTTGAAATGTATTACTGGAGCTTTTCTCCTCGGGTCTCCACTGAAAATGGCCCATAAGTCCAGTTGGACAAACCCGGTTAACAAATGTCAATAAATAAATAAGTGATATTCCTGACTGTATCTAAGAGAATTACTATACCCTAGTTAACTTACAGAGCAAGGCAGATGTATGTTGAATGGGTCTTCTTGTTGCCAGGTCCAAGACAGAATGCTGTCTCTTTGAGTTCTCAAATTGATATCTTAAATATTACTGCTGGGCTACCTTGCAGAATGACATTTCTTGTCATCTGAATTCTAGTAGCATTTAACATCTACCTGTAAAAATACATAGACGAGGGCTTTTCCTCAGATCTTTGGCAGATGCTAGAAGTTATGAAACAATAAAACACTTCCAAGAGAATACAGAAAACTACCTAGTACAGATGTTCTCTAGCTGCCATAAAGTGATTTAATTTCAGCTGCTATTCTAAAATTTACTAGACAGAGGTTAACCTCATGTATCCTAGTTTCCACTGTTAAACTATATACATTTAAACAGTTACAAGAGGGTATTTACTTTTCTGTTCTTTTCTAGTAGGGTACACTGTGGTTACATTTCAAACAGTACTTTGGAAAAATATTTTTCAACACACATCTGTACAAACCTAGTTTGATACATACATGACATAGAGTTCTAATACATTTGTACCACAAGCATTGTATACGAATCATGTTTATTCACAAATGACATACAATTATTTACAAAATTCCAGATAGTTGTGCTGGCAGCATCTCCTTTCATGACACCTTTGGCCTAGGTTTTGACTGAAAATGTTCCTTGAGCAATCCCACCTACCTGATTAAAAAATATTTAAATAAATATAAGAAAACTGTCCTAGTGAAAATGCTAATGTCTATCTTATAAATTACATAGCCCAAAGGCATAAAGAAATATATATTTCTTTACCGCCTCTAAATCCATTTTGTGAAATAAAAAGATCTGTACTCAGAAATTCAGGGAATAAAAGATGTGCAATTCATTCAAGTGTTTTGGACAGAAGGATTTGAAAGTATATTTATTCATAAATCCATAGGTTATTACTAGGCTGTTGATCCAGAGGGCCATTAGTAGCCTAGCCATAGTATCCCAAATCAGACACCCATTGATGTGACTGATTTTATGCATATTTTTCAACAACCTTCAATGACTGCTTGTGGAACCAGACCTGGGGTGTATTTTCAAATGCCCATCCATTCATCCATGTTGCACCTAAAGGGGACCAGGGCACTACTTTGCTCTATATCCAAAGGAAGTTAATTCTATAAATGAGGGATTTTCAAGCCAGCAGGTCCTGCATTTGTTTCTTGTGGAAGTTAAGATATGAGTGGTTGTTTAGGTGTTAATACTTTTCCTGATGTACAGGAAGTTGCATAGGACTGGATCCTTTAAATCTTTGTAGTCTAATACAGATGTTGTTTTTCAAGAATCTGTAGGAAGAATAATTAGGCACATCTTCTATTTACCCTTCTATGCAGTATAACCATTTGATGTTTATTTTTTTTAAGTTATCCCAGTACAGCAATAATAAAAACCACATATTGAGGTGTAACTGTAAATAAGGTGGCCCTACTTAATGGGTATGGAAATCATCTGTAGGTAAAAGTGACTTACCACTAATGTTAGTCACAGATCTGACATGGCAGGTGTAATGTCATACTATGTACTGCATTTGCTGGAATTAGAGTAAAACTAGCATTGTTATAGCATGTGCTTGTGTGCATCTGTCGAGGTAATGATATTGCAATTTAAAAAAAAAATGGCTGTAATTTCTTTCACTTGTCATCTTAGTCAAACATCAACACTGTACATAATTGCCTATCTTTGGTGGTCAGAGCAAGATGTGTGAAAGTGACTGACCACTGGAACAGTGGTTCAGCAAATAGTATTTCTTAGAGCTTGACTGAGTTATTGGCAGTGATTCCTTCTGGGTGAAGTCTGCATGTCCTGGTCACTGTGTGGGTTTATCCATGTGTTCAAGTCCCCCCCACCCGAAAAAGAGTCATGTGTGAAGTGGTATTCCTTTAATTTGTCTCTGGCTAAGCGTGCAGTATATTTGCACACCTGCATGTGTGAATTTGTGTCTGCAGATCTTGCGATAAGCCATACATTCTCTTGAAGGGTCTAAGTAAAAGTCAAGTATGTGTGTGGACATGTTAAAACTTGGTGCATCTTGTAATATACCTGGCCTGTTCTGGGCAGGGTGTGTGTGTGTGTGTGTGTGTGTGTGTGTGTGTGTGTGTGTGTGTGTGTGTGTGTGTGTGTTTCAGAGAGAAAAAACAGTATCACCTATGTTTATCTGTGGAGAGACAAAGTACTGGAGGCTCATACATAACTCTGAGTATAAAAAGGCAAATAAAAAAAGAACATCAAATAAATCCTATTTGAAAAAGAAGGCACAAAGTGTAATGCAGAGCATCTAGACTCTCAGACCCTAGGCTGAACAAGTACATTTTTGACCGAACTTTTAGTAGTGAGCTCTTCCCTGTACTCCACCTAGCCTAAAACTGACCTTGCATAGAAGTGTGCACGGAAGGTCATTGTACTTCTCTGGGGGATGGAGACAAGTGAAGTCATTATTTAATTTCCTTGGTTAAGCCTGTCAGAGGCTCACATAAGATCGTTATAGCTTGATGGAGGGCTGGAGACAATGTGGCAATTACTATTAGAATTTTCCTTACAGCCTAACCTCAAAGGCAGTGCACTGTCTAGGAGCAACAGTTTGGAATAAAATACTGTGATTATTTTTTTTCATTTTCCTCAAAATGAGACATTATTTATGTATATACAGATGTCTTACTTTACGGGGTGTGGATAAAGAAGTATGGTGTTCATGCACATCTGACAGCAACAGGTTGAAATATGTTATTCTATTTGCTGTTTCACTTTCATTCCAGCCTGATATCAGAGGGGTACAAAGAAGGTGGTTGTCTTTTGGGAATACAGGTGAGGAAGACGTTTGTACATATCTATGACTGCAGCCACTTGAAATATGACTCTGCTCATTTGTTACTTCACTTTTTATACCAACATCAGAGGGGTACACAAAAGGTGGATATCTTTTTTACTTTATTGGGAACTAATATTTTGTCAGCTTTGAATGTTAAGTATTGGACATGCACTTTGTTTCTTTCTTTAAAGAAAAAATAATTATGACCTTCTTTCCATCCTCATGACTTTTGCTTAAGCCAATACTGGATCAAAATATTGGAAAACGCTAAAATGCACTTCAGAGAATCTATAACCCCATACCTTCTAGAGGCTGCTAGGTCCCCAGACCCCTGGTTTAATTAGTTTCCTCCACTGTTACTACTATGTTCTTGGCAAGTTAATGTGTATTTAAATGATGCTGGAAAAATAGAGAGTAAGATGGTGGTGTAATGGTTAAGGTGTTTACCTTACAGATATATGGTACAGGGTTTAATTCTCACCTTGGGGAAATCGGCTAGGCTTAAAATGACCCACAAGGGCAGCTAGCCTAGTACTTATACATGAAGATGAAGGCACAATTTATTTCCTTAGTCATGATTTTTATTCTGTGGATCTTTGGATGAAAATGTTTAAAAAATGTTATAAAATGCCCCTCCGAGCATCTAGAACAACACTGCTTCTTGGGAGCTACTGGCTTCCAGAATCCTGCTTTATGTACTTATTTCCACCATAATTATTACAGTGCAGCCTTTGCCAGGTAGGGTGTGTTGGAAGGATGAACAAAAATATGAACTGTAAAACCAAAATGTAAGAAAGGCAAGAAAAAAAATAGATGTAGGGGCACTAAGACTGGACAAAATCAGGTGGAAGCACTGGGGATACATGCAGGGTGGGGTTGTGCTGTAATATGGTGGGTTTCATGGACCCTTTTGCTTAGGGCTTCCTTTTGCCTAAGGCCAGCCCTGAAGTTCAACACATATGAAGAGCATTTCTTTTTGACTATAGCCACAGCTAGAAATTTACATGTTTCGCTCTACTTCATTTAACTGCTTTTAGTAGTTTTTGAGATTTTCTGCCTATGGTTCATAGACAGATGCTCCATGGTGCCTTATGGCATAAATGTGTTGTCTTTTCTGCTATGAAACAGGAATGGTTGCTCAGTCAAGTTGCATGAACTGTTACATCATGCAGTAAGGTATAAAAAATGTATACCTTCCTGCTTATTGAAACATCTCAGTGGGAAGGTAATGGGCATTTCCCAGTGCCTCAGTCAGTCCTTGAAGTGATGAACCATGCTGCTAGTAATAATTGTGGTCATGTGTCACACTGGACTTTGGAGGGCAGCATCTCCTGGTACTTCTCAATGCCTTGTTCTGTCAGTGTTGCTCCATAAAGCTCCTGCCAAAATGCCAGGCACCCTGGTACTATGGACAATTTAAAGTGAGAGATACACTGCTTAAGCAACTTCATTTAAGAACTGCACTTAGATTTCTTGACTACCCTTTGTAGACTAGCTGTACAGCTGTGTGTCTAGCTGGAGTACGTGTAGTTTATTGTATACAGAGCTGTATCAGATCACCTCATACTGTATGCCGGTTACTTTCTACGTCTAATATATTCAAGCATTGTTAAATTACATTTCACAGTTCAATTGTTTTAAAATGGTTCAGTGTTTAGTAATGGATCTTAATGTGTCACAGCTGCCATCTTTTATTTAGTAATATAGTTTTATTACCTTTAGGTTCATTATACTAATTGCACTGACTGAAAATCTGTGACATTTAGTCTGTATGTATGTTAAAGTAACTGAACTACTGTTTTAGAGAGCACAAACTTCTGCTGATCAGATGTTTGACCCCCATTGATAACAACCTTAGTCTGACAAATCATTTCCTCCAAAATATGTAATAAAATGCTTTTTTTAAAATACATTCTCACATTCCTCGAAGGTTGCTAAAGTCTGTAGAGTCTGTTTTCTTTTGGGGTTCATTAACAGAAGCTTCACAGTTCCATGCATGGGGTTGTCCTTACTGGGGATATTGGAATTTCATATCCATTGCCTTGCTTTATATTTGAAAGGGAAAATAACTCCTTTGCACTCACATTTATTGAAATGTGCTATGCAGGTGTATAATTGCTACATGGATTATGATGTTTTATTGCTTTCTGGTTGTAAAGAGACCAAGATGCTACATATCTGCTTTCAGAATGGGTATTTTTGTATGTATTTTGTGTCCATAAGACCAACTAACCAGTGTAATGTACTACTGAATCCTTTGGGGCAAAAAGTAAAAACTTAGGTGATGGGTACTGTTTGATTAATGTCTGAAAAGTTTATTCCTTCTGAAGTCCCTTATAAACTTGTTCTTTGCATTATTAATATGCATCCATTGCATTCATCAAATTAGTCAAGGGATTAAAAGTAATTAATTTAGTTATTATTCAGAGTTTTGTCTGTTTTTTATAAACTGCACAGAACTTCAGACCAAAGGTCCTTGTTATCTTACTGCACCAACAGAACTTTAAAAGTTGAAAGACAACTTTTGTGAAGATGAGAGGTACTGCAATCATTTTCCCAAAAATCAGGCAACTTTATTTTGTTATAAGTTAAGATGACACGTGGTCAGAAAAGTCCGCTACTCTGTTAATGTTAGAGCTTTGTCCCTGGTAAAATTCTTGTTAAAAAGTGTGTCTGCGAATTAAAGCAATCCTACTACTGAAGGTAAAGGACCACTAAAAGCAAAAAAAAATCTAAAAAAAAATACATTTATTTATCCCGTCAAAGGGCTACATGATCCAGATTTACCTGCAGTCTAATAAGTAGTTATTTCTATTTTTAACTTTGTTCTGACCCTGTGTGCCCTAATGGGAGCAGCCATCCTATATAATCTTATTTTCTGGGAAAGCTACAGTACTTATGATGCATAATGTATTGTGAGGGCGCAGCTATTGAAATTAATCCAACCTAGTATCTCCTGTTAGATCATATTTTTATTCACTTAGAATGGAAATGGTGAGGAATACTGCTAAATCTGAGAATCACTAGATAGAGTGTCTGAATATTTCTTCCAATCGCTGCTTTGGGTTTTATGTCATAGTTTATACACACTGCAATAAGCTGCTTGTTGTGCTAAGCAGTGTTGAATTTTGATGAAAAAATAAATGCAGTCACTTAACTCCTCAAGACAGTCTGTTACTGGCAGTAGTACCATAGGCTCATAGGAGATTACTACGCTATCAACCTGAGGTCATTTCAAGTGTAGCCATTTCATTCGTGTAATACCATAGAAATGTTAGTTAATACACAAGATCGCATCTTCCCATGTCCAGGAGGATTGTGGGCGCTATTCCCGGTAAGAATTTGCGGTGTCCCATCCACTCATCCAGGTTCCTTTTAAACAGTGTCATCAGGTTGTCTTTACCTTCAGCCTGGAAAGTAAAGCAACTGTACATTCACTAAGGCTAAATAGGTTTATAGCCCTAGGAAGGGTAACATCTCCTGTAAATGGCAGAATACAGAAACTGTGTGGTAAATCTTTACAGTCTGTATAACTTTATAACCCCAGTGGATATGAATCAAAGTAGTACAGACACCTTTCCCTGAGTGTTTGTGTCAACAGTAACTTTAAAATATGGTAGGAAAATGATGCAAACCAAGAAAGACCAATTCCTAAAGAGAGTATATAGATGTTTTTCATTCATTTCCAGTACAGTATGCTTTGAGAAAGTTGATTAGGATACAAAGAGAAGAGTTGCTTGATTTAATGGACATGGATAGATATATTATCATCAATGAGAGAAACAGACTGCAGAAGGTCAATAAAACCCAAAAAGTAAGAAGTCTGATAAAACAAATGAACGCAGTAATTAGGACTGTTCACAGAGATCCATATGATATAACAGAAGTAAACAGGATATATTACTGTGCTGCTAAATTAATAACTGATAAAGTTCTACCACAAGGACACAGGGTAGTAAGGGAAAGGAAGGGGAGAAATTGAATACCATCATGGAAGTATCGAATAGTGAAAACTATTAAGCAATTAAGACAAGAAGTCACTGTTAGAGTATAGAAGAGGGACTAGATCAACAGAAATACTAAGAAAGATGTGATTAAAGTGATGCACAGTGTTAGAACAGACCAGAATCTATCATGCACTATCGCAAATAAATTAAACATTTCAGCACAGGTGGAAAAACTTAGAAGACGCACAGATAAATATAAGGGAAAAGTACAAAATAAGCACTTTACATTTTGGAGAAAATATCTATGAAGAGATGAGAAGAGAAAGATGCTAAAAGGATAGAAGTAAAAGAAAGAATAAGACGTTTAAAGGTACAGGATATGAAACGGGATGAAATAACCGCCAGCGAGATTGAAACAAAGTTAAGAAAAGCCTCTAACTGGAAAACCCCAAGCTCAGATGCAGTACCTAATTTTGCTTAAAAGTATTAACATCTTTGCACGAGGATTTAGCCACGAGTAAGAACTATTTATATGCGCACCCCAAACAGACACCACACTGGCTAATGATAAACAAAATGATGCTCATACTTCAGGGTGAACCTGCAAGCTATCCTAAAAATTATACACCAATAACTTGCCTTCAGATGGCGTATAAACTATACATGGGAATTGATGCCGACAGAGTTTATAGTCATTTAGAAGAAAACTCAATTATGGCAGTAGAACAAAAAGGCAATAAAAGAAAGTCATATGGAACAAAGAATCATTTGTTGTTAAAGTTATAGTGGAGGAACTGTAAAAAGGGGAAAAATCTAAGTATGGCATAGATTGACTACAAAAATGCATTTGATAGTATCACACATTCATTGATGAGTGCTTAAAAATGTATAAGATACACCATACGCTGACTGCATTACAGTAACCATGAAACAATGGCAGACCACTTTACAACTGAGCCATGATGAAGAACAGATTATTAATCCCAGGGACAAAAATTCAAAGGGGGGAATATTCCAGGGTGACTCACCGTTTGTATTCTGCCTTGCCATTAATCCATTAAGCTGTTTACTTAGCTTACTGCATGGCTACAGTTTGGCTCCTAGAAAACAACAAAGTCTAATGACTTCTCATATTCTCTTTGTCGATTTAAAACTGCAGGTTGTCAAAACTTTTTCATATATTAGAATGTAATTTGTTCTTGATAAATGTGCAAAAGCAACCTTTAAAGCAGGAAAACTGCAGCACCAGAAAACATCAGTGTGGGACAAGAATGTGATATAAAAGAACTTGAGCAAGAGGGAGTGTATAAATACTTGGGGATTGATGAAGGCTCAGTAATAAACATGAACAAATGCGAATAAAACTCTGTAAGGAATACTTTAGAAGACTTAATCCTGAGAACAGCATTGACATCTAGGAACAAGATCCAAGCTATAAATCAATTTGCTCTTCCTGTCCTAACATACAGTTTTGGTGTGATTGACTGGCCCCAAAAAGTGCTGGATAGATTAGATATTAAAACAAGAAGGATGCTTCATGCTCGCCAAATAATTTATAAACATCCAATAATACCAAGATTATATATTCCTCATTCCGAAGGAGGTATGGGCCTCCTTGAAACTGATTACGTGTATAGATCTGCAATCGTGGGACTCCACACACATCTACTGACCTCACAAGATCCAAATATAGTGAAAGTTTTGAAACCTGAGGAGAATAAATCTAAGATGACTTCTCTGCTTAATTTAGTAGAAGCATATCGACATCAAGCAGGACTGGAAATCAAACCAGAAGTAAATAAAAACCAGGCAGCAACTGAATGTGGCAAAAAATAAATGAGAATATAAGGTGAAGGACCAGATGAGAGGGCAAGAAATGTAGAAAAAACATGAATATAGTTGCAAGTATAGAAAACTTATGAAAGAGCCTCAAGTTGATCAAGAATGAATGCAGGAATGGTTAAGGAGAGGAGAATTCAAACCAAGAGATGAAAGGTTAATACCGTCAGCCCAAGACAGTGGACTACTTACATGCTGGTTTATAAAGTTCATATGTTCATAGGTTCATACTAGGCTATCTGCCCTAGGGCATTTATAAGCCTAGCCAGAGTGTGTTTGGCTTTCACCACCCATTTTAAATTAATTTTGCTATGCCCTTTTTCGAGGTTAGTATACTGTGCCTCTAACAGTGTCACAGAAGTGATACCCAGGGTAAACCTACGATCTCCCATCCACTCATCAAGATTCCTCTTGAAGAGAGTCAATGAGGGACTCTGCCTAACCTGGACTGGGATTTTATTCCAGAGTGAAGGGAGCCTCTGGGTTATGAATCTGTCCTTCCAGCATGTCCTGTTTATTTCAGTGCTGATGTTCAAGTCTCTCGAGTGCGTAGCTCGATGGGATTTGGATTTTCTGAGGTGCAGCATGTCCATTAATTCCGGGTTGGACATGACTTTATATGTCAGGCACAGATCACCACTGAGCAGGCGGTATGCCACTGAGTAGAGCTGATGAGGGATGAGTAAAGAGGCGCAATGACCTCCTCTAATCTAGATGTGAATCCCTTCATGATTAGGTGGGCTATATAAAATGTTTTTCTAACCACTTTGGCCACGTGGTTGTCAAATGAGAGATTGCTATCAACTTGGGTCCCCAGGTCCCTAATTACTACTTCTGTACTTAATGGATTACCACCTATGTGGTAATTTGTGGGCACTTTGTTTTTACCAAAGGGGATGACTATACACTTTTTGGCATTTAGCTTGAGGCCATGGCTCTGGCACCAGTTGTCTGTTTCTATGAGGCCCTTTTGGAGGATGCTTGTGTCAGCTGGAGAGTCGATTATGGCACCCAGTTTGCAGTCATCTGCGAACTTGGTCAGCAACAGTCCTTCTGTGTTGGCCTGTACCTCCGAGAAATATATACCGAACAAGAGAGGTCCCAGGACTGAGCCTTGTGGGACGCCACTTGTAACTGGTTTGGAGTCTGACATGGCTCCAGCAATTCTAACCATGTGGGTTCTGTCCTTGAGCCAGTTTGCAACCCATCTAGTGACATAGGGGTTTATATTTAAGCTGGTGAGCTTATCTATAATGCCCAAGTGGGGTATTGTATTGAAGGCTTTTGCGAGGTCCAGGTAGGCTGTGTAGACCACCTTCCCCTCGTCAATGGCCTTGATGACTGTTTCAAAGAAATTGTCCAGGTTTAAGAGGCAGGATCTGCCCTTAACAAAGCCAAACTGGGCAGGATCTAGTGTCTGTAGGTCCCCAATATCTTTATTTATGAGGTCCATGATGATCCTTTCCATAGCTTTGCAGACCAAGCTAGTCAGGCTTATGGGGCGATAGTTTCCAGGATCCGTTGAGGCAACACCTTTGTGGACCACTGTTGCTGTACACCACTCTTTGGGTACATATCCTGTAGTAAGGCTGAGACTGAACAGTAGTTTTATGTTTGGATTTAGCTCTTCTTGGAGTTCATGTAGGATGCAGCCCTGGACACCGTCTGGTCCCATTGATGCTGTGTTTTTTGCTTTGGAGAGGGCGGCTCTTACCTGAGCATCTGAGATGTCAGGGGGGCAGCACTCTGCTAGGATAGATATTTGGCCTTTTGGTGGGGAGGGGGGGAGAAGTTTGCACTGAACCTGTCAGCTAGGATGTTGGCAATGTCTGTGGGTTCGGTGTATTTTTTGTCATTTTGGACTAATTCTGAGCATATCTGGGAATTCCCACCCAGGTTCCTAACATAACTAAAGAAAGTCTTGTGATTATCCTTAGTGTCCTGTGCAATTTTTCTTTCGAAGCTGGCCTTAGATGATTTTATGAGTGCCCGTAGTTTTTTGCTAATACTGTTCAGAGATGCCTTCCCTTTTTGGGATTTTGCTCTATCATGTAGTAGCTTCCTCCTTCTATTGTATAGTTTGTTTATGGCTGGGGTCCACCAGACAGGACGTCTGCCTTTGGAGGATTGGGTCTTGGTTTTATTTGGGATTGCATGATCCATGCATTCCTGAAGGTGTTCATAGAATGCGTTTATAAAGGATTCTGTGGTCTGGGCCATATTTTCCACAGGCCTCGGGGGCTTTGAAGGATTCCACCTCGGTTTTGAGGAGTGTGAAATTTGCTTTAGAGTTTTTCACTGTGGGTTTCTGGGCAGGGGGTGGGGTCGGGATGTGAATACCCAGTGAGATTAGTTTATGGTCTGATCTTACCAGTGAGGGATACACTTCTGGTCTGGAGCATAGAGACCCCATGTTGGTGATGATCAGGTCCAGTATGTTTTCCCCTCTTGTGGGAGTGGTAACAAGTTGTTCCATAGCATTTGAGTTTATAAATTCTAGGAACCTTTGGGCTAGGGTGTTGGAGCTAGAGTAATGCTCCCAGTCTATGTTTGGGTAGTTGAAGTCGCCCAATATAATGGTGTTTGGAGAGACCTTCATATTTTCCAGTGTTCTCAGGAAGGCCGAGTGGGGTTCCTGGGTTTGGGAGGGTGGTCTGTAGCAGGCTATAAACTGGAAGGCAGTTTAAAGTCCACTGAACATGTGGGAGAAACAGACAAATATAGGTTTTATAAAACTGAATTGGAAATGGTCATAAACCTTGTTGCTGGTTGAGACACATTAATGGAAGAAGGACATAATACTGAATGGATAGAAGTAAGTTTCTCTGTTCACCTGTGAGAGAGGGGAGCTTTGAGCAGCTTATCTGTCCCTGGGGGAGTGGTTTCAGCCCAGAAATTAGTAGTTTATTGGCCATTTTGGGCTAATTTCTATCTCTTTCATTTCCCTGCTATAAAACCCACATTAGTGCGGTTTTGAGTGCTGGGCAGTGCCGGTTAGCTAGGGTATAACTATTCCCAGCTCCACAAAGTCTACTCTTCAATTTTTCCTTTGGAACTAGACAAACTTTCAACTTAAGCACTCAAACCATTCACTTCTCAGCCCTGCATTTGCTCAAAATTCATAGCAAGCACTAATAAACCTTAGCACTAGACCCCCCCCCATACTGTAGAGAAGGACAAGGCTCTCTATTTGACCTTACCAGCCAATCAGTAAAACAGCTCACTGTACTTATCCAGGTATGTCCAAAGGACAGTTTTAGGTGTACCCTCTGGTCCATCTGGTGAATCTGGGCATTTTGAGGCAATGTTACAACTGCCTCATGTACACAGACAATCCTCGTCTCCTACCACTAAACACTAATACATGCGAGAGATGCAATTATACAGCCAAACTGGAGGCTAAGCTCTCTCAACCCAAGTCTGGACCAGACAGTCAAGAGTAGAAGGGAATTACTTGCATCACACCACCAGTCTCACATAGACCTATGAAACCAGCACCAGCAAAAATCACACATAAATACACAAAAACATACTCGGAGGCTCTAAATAAAAATCTGCAAAAGCAACAGAGACCTCCAAAGCAGACATCCAAGCAACCTCCACCCCCAATACAAACCATGAAACACATACTTCACAAAACCAGTGTGCCACACAATCACAGCCCTTAAGGCAAAATAACATAGTCAACACACTAGTAATAGGTGACTCTATAGTCAGGCAAACTGACGTCCCACTCACTAGGTTGAACAAGGAGAAGGTTACTGTTACCTGCCTGTCGGGTGTCAGGATCCGCCACCGAACACAAGCACTCAGGTCACTCCAGAACAAGTACAAATACGACTCTGTCATTGTCCATGTTGGCGTGAATGACCTGAGCTGTACCTCCCTGGACTACATGAAAAGAGACATGGAAGAGCTCTCTTATCATTTAGCCCAGGTCGGTATAACCCTGACCCTGAGTAGCATCCTGCCCTCACCAAGAATGATACCAGGGTATAAAGAAAGAATTATCGATTTTGGATGTCTGAAAGAAACCTAGTTTCAGATACAACAATTGTTATAATCTGAAAAGATTACTGTGCAGGGATAATATCCAAGTGAAAACTTTGGACATTAGAGCAAACTTTAGACATGGAACCTATCCATGTAGGAAATGTTGCGTTTGTAAGTATATTTCAACTGAACAGAGTTTTGAACACACAGAGTTGGGTCTGTTGTTTAAACCCAACTTCTACGCAACATGTGACACAGCCAATGTTATTTACCTGGCTAATTGTGATAGCTGTGAGGCTTACTATGTGGGAATGACCACACGTAGACTCAAAGATCGAGTCTATAACCATGTCTATGACATAAGAAGAGCTAATGTTAGTAATGCCTTAGCCAAGCATTGTCAAATACATCAGACGCATGGTTTTAAATTTAGAGTACTACAAGTACAATACCCGAATAGGAGGGAAGGTGACTCTGTAGGATCCCTTGAGCTTAATGAGTTAAAGTGGATATGAACCCTTAGGGCTCACATAGAACCTGGACTAAACACAGCTGTCAGCATCAGGCCTGCACTTTTGTAACTTTTCTTAGCCACATTCCCTTTTTATCTCCATTTTTATTTGCTTTTTCTGTTTCCTTTCTTTTTATATCTTTTTTCTTTTTATCCCTTATTTCCTTCCTTTTCTCCCCCCTCAACCTCCACACACCTCCCTCCCTCCCCCACACACCCTCCCTCCCCCTCCCCTCTCTTTCCTTTCCTATCCTTACCTTCTTTCCTTCCCCCTCCTTTCCTTTTCCTTATTATCATCATTATCTTTATTTTTCATTTTTATTTTATTTTACTTTATTTTATTTTATTATCATTTTCTAGTGGCCTTAGAATATATATGTATTAATATCTATTTTGTTTCTAACTTTTTTCAGATGTTAGATCATGAACTAGGATGTTTTTTCAATGTTTTAAATGTACTTTATAAATAATATAGGAGAATAGTATATATATAGGAATTGGGGTACTTTCTACCATGATAATAAGATCCAAATATGGTTATCTTTGTCATGTTTTTTATGCTTTGCTTATATGCACATATTCACAGAATCTGTATTGTTCTACAGAAAGAGGCACCTAGGTGTCAATGTTTTAATTTTGCCTTATATGGTTATGGCTTCCTGTTTAATTAATTCATTATGCTTAATTGTCCAATTTTATTGTTTAATTGTCTTAAGTGATCCTTTGCTGTATATAAGGATAGTAACTAATTCTTTTACTTGTAACCTGATGAAGCGCACGTTATATGTGCGTGAAAGCGCTTGTTCTTTTATTAATTAAATAAGTTGTTTGATTTTACTTCGAAGTGGTTCCAGTGTTTTTCAACTAATTATCGATTTTAACAATTGGCTAAGCTTCTGGTGACATTCAAAGGGGATCCAAAGTCTGTCAGCCTGGAATGGCATGCTCGACAAGCCACACTGCTTCGCTAGAGACTGCTTGCACCTGTCACCTTTAGGCTTTCAAATACTGGCCAAGACTCATGCCACCCCCATAGTGCCTTTTTATGACAAGGCTCAAAAAACAAACCCACCACCGTAAATAGCACAAGTAACAAAAAACTGAGGGTAATGCTACTCCATGCCAGAAGTCTAAACCTCAAAATGCATGCACTCGAGGCACTTCTCAGTATGGAGAAAATCGATATATGTGCAGCAACAGAAACTTGGTTTAAAGCTCCAGAGAGCACCCCAGCACTACCAGGCTACAACTCATACCATACATTTTGGCCACAAAACCCAGACCGAAATACAAAATACAGGGACGTATCCTTATTCATCAAGGATACCCACACCTCCAGGTTAGTGGCACAGCACAATGCTTCAGAGATCATCCACATGCAACTAACAATGGGCAGAACTGCAATTCAAATTGTAGCTTGCTACAGATCACCCACCAAGTCCCAGGACCCCCATTCCACATTTCTGGAAACACGTGGAAACATAAAGGTCCTACCAAACACCCTAATATTGGATGATTTCAATTATCCAAACATTAACTGGGAGAACTACTCAAGTACTAACTCCCTTGCCCAACATTTCCTAGAATTTATAAACTCAAACACCCTGGATCAACTAGTCAACACCCCCACCAGAGGTGACAATATTGGACCTGGTCATCACCAACATGGGCGACCGGTGTTCCACACCGGAGGTCAACCCCTCGCTGGTTAGATCTGACCATAAACTAATCACTCTGGATATCCACATTCTGCCCCCACCCCCAGTCAAAGAAACCACTGTGAAAAGATTTTCAAAAGCAAACTTCACATTACTTAAGACCGAGGTGGAAAGTTTCAAACCCCCCATGCTAAAGGATAATGCTGCCCAAGCTGCAAAATCCTTTGCTAATGCACTCTATGGGCACCTACAAGAATGCATGGATCGTGCTATCCTAAGCAAAACCAAGACTCACTCCTCCAAGAAAAGGAAACCAGTCTGGTGGACCCCTGCCATAAACAAGCTATACAATAGAAGGAGGAAACTAGTACAGAAAAGATTAAAATCCCAAGAGGGGAAGACATCCCTGATCAGTATCAGCAAGAAACTACGATCCCTCATAAAATTATCCAAGGCTAGCTACAAAAGAAAAATTTACAAGGACTCCAAAGATACCCACAAGGCATTCTTTAGTTATGTCAAGAATCTAAGTGGCAATTCCCAGATCTGCTCACAGTTGGAGCAGAATGGCACAAAATACACTGAACCGACCGATACTGCCAGCATCCTGGCAGACAGGTTCAGTGCAAACTTCACCCCCCTCTCAGCCCCAAAAGGGCCCATAACCATACCAGAAGAATGTAGTGCCCCTGAAAGACACTCAGGTTAAAACAGCCCTCTTCAAAGCCGAAAACACAGCATCAATGGGACCAGATGGTGTCCCAGGCTGCATCCTACATGAGCTCAAAGATGAACTAACCCCTCACCTAAACACACTGTTCAAACTCAGCCTCTCCACAGGCTACATGCCCATAGAGTGGTGCACAGCAATGGTTATTCCGCTCCACAAAGTTGGAGTCACAACAGACCCTGGGAACTATCACCCTATAAACCTGACTAGCTTGGTCTGCAAGGCTATGGAGTGCATCATCATGGATCTCATTAACAAACATTGGGAACCTCCAAACACTGGACCCTACCCAGTTCGGCTTTAAGGGCAGATCATGCCTCCTAAACCTGGTGGACTTCTTTGAGACCATTACCAAGTCTATAGACTAGGGAAAGGTGGTCCACACAGCCTACCTAGACCTCGCAAAGGCCTTCGACATTATTCCCCATTCTGGTATTATAGACAAACTTCCCAGCCTGAACATAAACCCCTACGTTATCAGATGGGTTGCCAACTGGCTCACGGACAGAATCACATGGTAAGAGTTGCGGGAGCAAGGTCTGACTCTAAACCGGTTACAAGTGGTGTTCTGCAGGGCTCAGTCCTAGGACCCCTCCTGTTCGGCATATACTTCTCAGAGGTACAGGCAAACACAGGAGGACTATGGCTGACCAAGTTCACAGACAACTGAAAACTAGGGGATATAATGGACTCTGGCTGACACAGACATCCTCCAAAAGGGTCTCACTGAGACAGATACCTGGTGTCAAAATCATGACCTCAAGCTAAATTCCAAAAAGTGCATAGTCATCCCCTTTGGAAAAAACAAAGTACCCACAAATTACCACATAGGTAGCCCCCTAAATACAGAAGACAAAATAAGGGATCTGGGGACCCAAGTAATCTCTCCTTTAATAATCACATTGCCAAAGTGGTTAGGAAAATCCTTCTATGTGGCCCACCTAATCACAAAAGGGTTTGCATCCAGATCAAAAGAGGTCATTGTGCCCCTCTCCGCATCACTCATCAGACCCATCATAGAGTACAATGCCCCATTTGGGATGTACCTTATAAGACACCTGGAAAGACCACAGAAGTACCTCACCAAGAGGATCACTGGCCTCAAACAGATTGCCTATGCAGCTCGACTGAAGAAACTCCAGTTGTACTCTGTTGCATACCACCTACTCGGAGGTGATCTCTGCCTGACATACAAGACCATGTCCAACCCAGAATTGATGGACATGCTCCACCTAAAGAAAACCATATCCCCTCGAGCCACATGCTCTAGGGATCTAAACCTCACCACAACAATAAATAGGATGTGCTGGAGGGATAGATTCCTGTCCCAGAGACTTCCCATGATCTGGAACAAGATTCCAGTCTACATTAGGCAGAGCTCCTCACTAACACTCTTCAAGAGAAACCTTGATGAGTGGATGGGAAACAAGAAGTTTACCGCAGGCATCATTTCAGTGGCTTTGCTGGACAGGGGCACAGGGAACTAATCTAAGGGGGCGGCAAAAGCCAACACATTCCAACTAGGCTTATAAATGCCTTAGGGCAGATAGCCTAGTTACCTACCTATGAACCCATAAAGGCGTAATAATATGGCGAGACTGTTGCACTGTGGATTGTGCAAACATTTTGGTATCGAAGTCGTTGAAAAACACTGGAAACATAAACCACAAAGCATCATAGAAAATGATGAAGTTTATATCACATGGGATCACCCATTACCAACAGTTCAAATGATAGATGCTAGAAAACCGGACATAGTGGTCCAAAAAAAGAAGACAAAAGTAGCATTGGTCATTGAAATTGCCACACCCAGTGACTATAGTGTCTTGCATACAGGAAGACAGTCATAAAATACCAAGATCTGCAGGCAGAAATGAGAGCTATGTGGAAGAAAGATACCCAGACAGTTCCAATAGTAGTAGGAGCAACAGGTCTTATAAAAAATAATTTACAATCATATTTAGATAGGTTACCAATCCATGTAACTCCGTACAAATTTCAGAAGGAGTTATTACTGGGCACATTGCGGGTGTTGCAAAGACCACTTTTGGCTAACATCAAAGACTGAAACAATACTAATTTCATTAACTTTAATCATACTTTGACTTAGGAATGGGGTCCATTCCCATCATGGTATTAGAAACCCAAAAGATATGGAGAAATTAGAATAAGTGCACTTTTTTGCAACTTGATTTGCACTGTGCTGTATTTATATATCTGCTCTATTGTTTCTGTCCTTTGTCTGCACTGTTTTTCCTGCCATCACTCCCAAGTGTTGTAGTATTAAACTTGGTGGCTTTGGTATTGACCGCCCCTACTGTAAATCTGATTTTAGTCATTGCCCCCCCTGTCCAATCTCATTTGATCACTCAATGTAGTGCAGTGAGATCATTTGGGTAGGACTACCCCCTTCCTTCCTTTGACTTTGAACCTCCCTGTCCTATCTCATCAGCTCAGTGTACTAAGTAGAGAGAGAGAGAGCATTTGGGAAGGCCAACCCCCTTAGTTACCTAATCTTGAACTGTCCTTCTGTTTCCTTCCTCTCCACCTAAAAAAAGTGTACACTTTATGCAGCTGCTTTTACTGTAATTGTGTTCATAATTCATTACCTTATTTTTGCTGTGTGCTCTTGTGTTCGTGCTTTTATTCTGGCGCATTTATTACTGACTGTTCATAGCCTAATTAAATTTATCTGTTGTTCTAAGCATTTTTAGCTTTGGTCTTAGCACATGAGCTTCAGGCCAGTTACTTTACATTTAAGAAGGTTCTTGTAGTCTACACTCTTGTGGACAAACCCTTATCAAAACCCTTTCTCCGTTAGTCCACCCAAGAATTCAGAACACTATCTGTACAATTCCCATCACTTTCTACTGGCAACCTGGTCAGCATGGGCATATTGAGACAGTGCAGCAACTGCCTTATGTTTACTGACAACCCTCTTCTCCTAGCACATAATTCTTCCACCTGCAAGAAATGCATGTTTATCAGTAATCGATTCCATGTTCTCTCGCGCCACAGTCTGTAATCCTGACAAAGAGGAGATTGCCAGCACAAACACCACACCACTCGCATCACATGGCCAAGCACAACACACACAACTATGTAAAGGTCCTCAATAAAAACTTACCTAAACAGCAGAGACCTCCAAAACACACTCACAAACATTCCACACACAACACAAAACACATCACACACAGCAGACAACACACCAGTGTCTCTCAAACACAGCCCATAAGGCAAAACAAAAAATCTCAGCCCACAAGACATAACAATAAACCAAACACACTAGTAATTGGTGACTCCGTTCTGAGACATACCAATGTCCCCCTCACTAGGCTCGACAAGGAGAAGGTCACTCAGTTGTCTGAATGGTGCCAGAATCTGCCACATCACACAAGCACTGAAGTACAACTCCATCATTTTACATGTTGGTGTGAATGACTTGAGACATACCTCCCTGGACTATATGAAGAGAGACATGACTGAACGCTGTGTGTGTTCCAGGCAGGTATGACCCTATCCCTAAGCAGCATCCTATCTTCACCAAGAATGATACCACAATACCAACAAAAAATGGTTTCTGGTGTCATTCAAAGGGGATCCTGTATCTGTCTGCCTGGGATGACAGGGTCGACAGGCCTTGATAATTTGCCTGAGATGGTTTTCACTCATCACCACTGGGTTTATGGATCCTGGCCGAGGATCTCGCCTCCCCCATTTTGTCTTTTTTAGGCAATGTCCCAAAGACAAACCTTTCAACTTAAAAGATCTGTCAAAAAGCAAACTGAAGGTCATGCTGCTTAATGCTAGGAGCCTTGACCTGAAAATGGATTCAATGGAGGCCCTCCTTGCACTGGAATATGCTGATGTCTATGCTTTCACAGAAACTTGGTTCAGGGCTGTGGAGAGCACCCCTGCCTTACAAGGCTATACCTCACTCCACACATCCCAACCCCAAAATGAGGTCAGGAAGACTAAGGATGGTGGTGTCTATATCTTTATTAAGGACAGGCACACCTCCAGACTGGTTTGCCAGCATGACACACTGGAACTACTTCACGTACAACTGAAAGTTGGCACGACACCCATACAAGTTATAGCTAGCTATAGACCCCCTCCATGACCCAGGACACCCACTCCTCTTACCGGGAGCTACTTGAATCCATCAAGGTACCCCCTAACACCCTGATCCTTGATGACTTCAACTATCCCACCATAGACTGGGTGAACTATTCCTGCACTAATGCACTCTCTCAATGAATCTTTGACTTTATCAGTTCTAATTCACTAGACCAGCTCATCTCATCCCCCACAAGGGGAGATAACATTCTGGACTTGGTTCTTACCAACATGGGTGACCGATTGCACTACTCCCATAGTATGTTCTTCTCTGGTGAGATCAGATCATCAGACTGTCTCATTCTTTGTTTCTCTCCCACCCAACCCCCCCCACCCAGCCATAATCAAGCCAAAAAAAACTTCTCAGAAGCTGACTACAACCTCCTAAGGGAAGTGTATCTGTGGCTTCACACCACCTCTTCCCTCAGAGGGTGCAGACAACTATGCTGAACAGTATGCCAATGCAGTATACAAGCATCTGTGCAACTGCATGGACTCAGCCATACCCAATAGAACTAAAACCTCCTCCTCAAGGAAACGCAAACCAGTTTGTTGGATATCCTCTATCAACCAGCTTTATAACAAAAGGAAGAAACTGTTGTCCAAGGGTAAAAGGGAACAAATTCCAAATTTGAAAAACTCTGTCCTTGGCCTCAACAAGCAAATTAGATCACTAGTGAAAACCTCCAAGGCCAGTTATGAATCGAAACTAGCCCCCATAACAAAGGGAAACCATAAAGTCTAGAGTTACATCAGGAACCTCTGTGGCAAAGCCCAGGTTTGTTCTGCATTAGTACTTAACAGTATCATTTACACTGATCCTGTTGACTTAGCCAAACTGCTAGCAGACAGGTTCAGTGCAAACCCCACCCCCTGTCCCTCCCAAATGCCCTTTTTGACATCCCCGATATTTGTCCCTCACCTCTCATCTCCATAGATCAAGTATTACAAGCCCTATCCAAGGCAAAGAACACAGCTTCCATGGGACTTGATAGTATCCCAGGATGTATTCTGTACCATCTCCAGCAAGAGCTGGCTTTGCCATTGAGCACCCTATTCAACCACAGCCTAAGCACTGGCTTCAATCCACCAGAGTGGAGAACTGCCATTCTCATCACCTTGCACAAAGGTGGTGCCGCTACTGACCCTGGAAATTATTGCCCTCATTAGCTTGACAAGTCTGATCTGTAAAGCCATGGAGCGTATTATGGATATCATAAACGAGGACAAATGCAACCTGCAAGCACTTGACCCAACCAGTTCAGATTTGTCAAGGGCAGATCTTGCCTGTTGAACCTGGTTGACTTGTTTGAGATGGTTATCAAAGCCCTGGATGAGAGTCAGTACATACAGCTTACCTTGACTTGACCAAGGCCTTTGACACAATCCCCCACTCGGGCATCATCGAAAAGCTAAAGCAACTTGGCATAAATCCCTATCTCATCAGGAAGTGGCCAACTGGCTCACCGACAGGGCCCTCAAAGTCAAAATAGGCACCTCCACCTCCAATAGCAGACCTGTCACTAGTGGAATTCCCCAGGGATCTGTCCTGGGACCCCTACTGTTTGGCATCTATTTCTCAGAGGTCCAGACAAAGACAAAAAGCCTGTGGCTGACTAAGTTTGTGGACAACTGTAAGATGGGTGCTGTCATTGACTCCCTAAATGATAACATACTGTAAGAGGGTCTCACAGCAACTTATGACTGGTGCCAAAGTCATGGCCTCAAGCTAAATGCAAAAAAATGTATCATACCATTTGGAAAAAAACACAACCCTTATTGATTACCGTATCAACAGCAACCCTCTAAGCACACAACCTGTTGTGAGAGACTTGGGCACTCAGGTTGATAACCTCACATTAGACCATCATTTAGTGGCAGTGGTCAGAAAAGCCTTTTACTTGGTTTATCTCACAAGTAAAGGGATTGCATCCAGAAAAAAAGGTTATTATCTCTCTATACTCCTTCATTAGACCAATAATCGAGTACAACACTCTGTTTGGGATGTACCTCTCCAAACATCTGCACCCACTGGAAAGGCCACTGAAATACCTCACAAAGAGAATTCATGGCCTCCAACACCTGTCCTATGCAGACAGGCTGAAATCACTATCACTCTACTCTGTATTGTACAGATTGCTTAGGGGTGATCTGTGGCTCACCTACAAGGCCATCTCAGACCCTGCCCTACTAGCGATGCTCCATATCTGTAAGTCTAAGACCTCATGCACTACCTGCTCAAAAGGCCTAAATCTAGTATGCAACATCAACAAAACCTGCTGGAGAGATAGGTTTGTCTCCCAGAGGCTGCCCCGTCTCTGGAATGAACTTCCCATACAAGTCAGACAGAGCACCTTGCTGATCCTCTTTAAGCACAACCTTGAATGGATGGGAAACCACAAATTTATCCCAGGGGTTCCACCTTTGTCCCTTATTGACAGGTGCTGACTGAGGTTTCTTTCTGGGGATAAACTTATGGCTAGGCTTGGAAAGGCCCCAGAGCCATATGCCTAGTAACCTCCTATGAACTGTACGCAATAAATTAAAGGCATCACAGTTTGAGACTAAATTATAATCCGTCTCTTACAAAGGTCTAGTAAGTCCATTTATCTCTTTCAAGGATGTACATGTTTAATTTTATGCATTCTCCATCTTAACCTAAAAAAATGAATGCAGTTGAAAACAACCCCCTGTGTAATTTGAATTGTCTACATCAAGAACAATAGAATAAAAAAACTGTTAGTCAGTTAGGAAATACTATTACCAACAAAATGGGACCTATTATCATAAAACAAAACCAACTCTGATTAAAATGCCTAAAACAGTTAATTGATACAGTTAAGAAATCATATAATAAACTTCACTGCACTACTCAGGTAATGCCAACAAATCTAACTTATACCTTCAAAACTAGATTACTCTAATTTTGAAGTGATTTTTAGTCACTCGTGAGAGCACTTGCTATTAAACCAAATAAACATCCATAATTCAAGCTAAATAAACAAGCAAACAGAAACAAAAAAAGATAAATGAAATAACAGGGGGATTACTTCATGTGATACTTGAAAATATCTTGTACTGTAAGATGAGGGAATCTGATGTCATGATGAGAAGGTTTATTCTTGGTAGGGATAACATATAATTATCGACCAAGGGATGAGTAGGAATAATCTAATACCTAATGGGATTGGTTAATTTAAACAAAAGGGAATTTGTCAAGTCTTAAAATTGCCATCAAGGGCAGCTAACCTTATACTTGTCTATGAATTTGTTCCATGATCTTACTGTATTTTCTGTATCACACTCCAGCCCCCAGCTATTCCATGTGTCTACGTGCATGTCTGTGTAAAAATATCAACCACACACCATACCATAATGTGCTGCATCATAATCTATTTTGCATATTAAGTTTGAGTTCTTTTGTGTAATTATATGCCTGTTTACATATGTTCGAGTTAGTTCCATGTTGTTTTTAATAAGATAACTTTTCATTGGGTGTACTAGATTAATACACACCAAAACAAGCAGATATAAGAACAGTTTTTCCCACAGGCCATCAACTTCATAAACTGCTAACTAATGTTATTAGGTTGGGGTTTGTTCCCAAACCTCAGAGGATTCTGCAGTATTGTTTACATATTGTTTCTTTGAGTTTTTCAATATTTTTTGCACTGAGTTGCACTTTGCACCTTGTATGTATATTTACTTGTTTGCCTTGTTCATAATAATTGTATGTCGTTTATGTAATTCATACTTGGAGAGTCACTGAAACTAGAATCAGATTCCTTGTATGCATGCATACTTGGCCAGTAAATGTGATTCTGACAGGGAAGGGAACTTGTACTGTAATGCAATTTGGACAGTAGCTGTAATTAGTCAGTTATGGAGCATAACATAGTACAAAACACACTGAAGAGTTACTATGACTTGCCAGACAGATCCTGGAAAAACTGCAAGCAAAGCATATTTATTTTGCAGATGTGAGATATTTGAGAAATACTAATTTGAAAAAGAATTATGGACATTTTGCAGCAAAAAAAAACAAAAAAAACAAAAAGGTCGATAATCTCTCTCTCTCCCTCTCTCTAAAAAAAAAAAAAAAAAAAAATATATATATATATATATATATATATATATATATATATATATATATATATATATATATATATATATATATATATATATATATATATATATATACATATACATACATTATTAAATGTGTGTGTGATTCTATACATAATAAACATTATTTTGGTAAAAGCCACATAGCCCTCCTGGGCTTTACCCTATATCCAAAGGGATCAAAGGAGGAAAGCTCCAAAAACAAATATGTATAAACTACAAAACTTAATTAGTAAAGCATCCTTACAAGGACTTAAAATAGTAATTTTGTATTTTAACAGAAGCATTAAAACTCAGAGGTATAACTTGTACAACAATAATCAAAGACATGACTAAGACTTGACAGAGTACAGTAATGGATTATAACTATAGAGAGCTGTACATATTGAACATGTTTGACAATAATCCTTTTTTAATATACCACCAATCTGACTTTTCCATAAATATTACATGTATATCAATACATATTGGATACTGTAAATACGAAATGCATCATTTTTGTTTAATTGGCATAAATAGAAGTACTGTCTGTTTTAAAATGTATTACTGGAGCTTTTCTCCTCGGGTCTCCACTGAAAATGGGCCACAAGCCCAGTTGGACAAACCCGGTTAACAAATGTCCATAAATAAAATAAATAAATGTCTGATGCATAGAGTAAATTCTACTAGCTAAATAAACTGCCCTGGCAATAAGTTGGGAATATTAAGAGAAATCTAGGAGAATTCAGATATTTGTAAAGGAATTCATGTGCACTGTACTGTATGCAAAAATAAAACACCGTTGCCGTAACATACTGTAGCACTGCATACAGTTTCAATACTGGATTTGAGAAGGGCATGGAGTGTTGTGTAGTAGCAATGCTGCCAGAAGTAACTCCACAATCTGAACAGGTTAAAGATGCGGTAAAGATAGTTTTGCAGGCTGCTTTTAAACTCGTAAGGGAAGTCTATAGCCCTTGTGTTACAAGGGGAAGGAATTGGGAAGGAATCTGTTAGATGCTCTGTGTTCTGGAAGCTTTGTGAATTTAAGTAGGTATTGTTTTGTGGATCTGCTATATGTTCCAGGTAATTATCATATTTGATAATTTGAGATAAAAATTATTTTGCCACAGTTTGTCTGCAAAAGTTGAATGGATGTAGAACTGAATCATGGTCAAATAGGGCCATAGGCAGGAAAATGGATCAAGCCCCATCTCCCCCTGCACAAAAGCCCTCCCTGCCATTCCAGTGCCCCATTACTCTGGTGTTTATCTCCGGTTACCATAAACACTGTTCAAACCTGTCCTTGTGCATGCTACTTTCTTCTTTACTTCAGAGAACGTATGTCAAATTTTATAGCATGCACACTGATAGCCATTTGCTAAACAAAACAGTCTCACAATGAAAACAGTCTTGATATGAACAGTAAGTCTCTCTGCTTGTGAAACTGAAATTCATTGAAAGTGCATTAAAACTCATATTCAAAGAAAATCCATCTGGCCAGTCGCAGATTTTCTTTGGACTGTTTTCAAACCACAGGCCCCTTGCACACATTTTTAGGACCATGCATACATGCACATGTTCTTTGCACCTTCCTGATTGTATGAAATTATATTCCTTGTATAATAAAGCACCACTTGTTAGTGTGTTTAAAATTTGTAGTTTTGAACAATTTTCCAGTAAGCAATGAAACACAACATATGAAAAGATAATGACAAAATTACCCATTTCAGAACATTTCAAGCACAAAAGGCCACTCAGACTTATATAATTACACTCCACTGGTATCGGTCAATATACACAATCTCAGAAAAACGTGAAGAGCTGCTGCACCACGGAAAAGGATTTATTCAGTAAAACAAAGTAGAAATAAGAAAAACAGTAAAAACAACCAGGGAGCCTCCGCCCCTTCAATATAGGTTTGAGGGGAATCCCTCCATTTAAACCTGGGGTTTGTCTGCCTGCAAATTAACTATCCACTTAGTCTGTTTTATCTCTGTCTTGTTGTGCAAATCCCCTCCCCTCACAGTATCACAAACCACTTCTAATACTAGAAAAGAAAATCCATGTCCACCATTCTTTTTAATATGCTAAGGCATTACTATCACTACCAATTTGAATATCACTGAAATGGCAGAGAATTCTTTATTTGAAGGGTCTATTAGTCTTTCCCACATATAATCCCAAGCAACAGTTAAAGTGCTGCATATATGATATTCTCACACTTCAGCCAGCATATGCATGCAGCCCATAAACCTTTGATGTAATGAGATGTTTACAACTGTTGCTGCTGTTAATAAAAGGACATGCCCTGCAATTCCTGCAGGGAAATGTCCCTTCCTTAGATGACTTAACTTTGTGACCCAATACATCTTTGTAACATAAGTCTTTTCAGATTCTGCTTATTCTTAAAACTGGATCTTGGTGTCTCACCAACAATATTTTTTAGGCCTTCATCCATAGTTGAGTGCCTCCAATACTTCAGAAAATTGAGGCATATCACTGCTAAAAGTGAGCAAGCATCTCAGAGGTCCAAACTTATTCTCATCCTCATATTGTGTTTGTACTGCCATATTGTCCTCTCTTACACTAGAAAAGTATGGTCTTCCCTTCATTCTTAGATGCCTAGTTGACAAGTTTCCTTGTCTTATCTTGTTCTCCTTATATCCACATGCTCAAAAATGACCCAGAGGTTGAGCAGCTTCATCTTCCTCTACCTTGTCATCAGTACACAACCTGGAGTTCCTAAGTAACTGCCCCCTACCGCATGCGGATAGATGTGCCGGGGGTGCATACTCATTCTGTACAAGAGGTTATTCCTTGAGCAGTCCTGTCTATCCATCTTCATACTAAGCTTCCCTTCAACATCAAGTAGCACCATAACATTCAGAAATTCTATTTCATTTCTCAAGTAGATCTATGTACTTCAAACTCCAAGAACAAGTTTGTGTTGCTCAGATATTTAACAAATCTAATCAATTCCACATTGACACTATTTCAGAGGAGAGGAATATGTTATCCGCAAACCTGCCATAATAGACAGTATTTTTCCAAAGATTGTCTTGTACCAGTAGCTATTCCAACATAGTGATGGCCAGATGGGAGGAGAAGTACATCTTCAAAAATGACAATCTTTGGAAAAATAATATTAGCTAATATGGCAGGTTCATGGATGATGTATTTCTCCATTGGAATAGAGACAAGGGGGAATTGATTAGATTTGTTGAATATCTGAGAAACACAATCTCATTCCTGGAGTTTGAAGTACATAGATCTACTTGAGAAATTAATATTTCTAACTCTTTAAAGTTTATCTAAGTTCTAATAGACTGCTTTACCCCTTTTCTCATACTGTTATATCTGAAGTAATTTTTCTCTTTCGACCTCTGCTTGATCTTTGACATCAAAGTACCCAATCTTATTACTGAGATAGCTACTGCTGTAAATTTAAAGTAAATTATGGTTATCTGATGCATGTCAATGAAGGTATATCACAATATTGAAGGATTTATGTTGGTGTATTTTTTTGAAAATTTTTGTTTAATCATGTTTCTGAACAGCAGTTTGAATCCTATGTAATGTCTACTCTTTTTATTAATATGTGACACTGTAAATCTGTCAGTGAGCTGCTGAGTAAGATTAGTGAAGATTAAAAAGTAGTGTTTTTAATGATGGTCCTGGTAAACATTTTCTCCTAGCAGTTTGCTTTTAAGTTTTGGTCTGTTCAGATATTTTGTTGTGTATCTTGTGTTAAGTCTAAAGTTCCAATTCAGAATAGCTGTTTCATAAGTATATTTTTAAATGTTGATCTTTGCAAATGTTTTGTTGCTGTATCTTACATCATGAGACATCTTCAATCCAGTATTACTATGTTGCTTGACAGTAAGAGTTCCTTATTTATTTAATTATTTTTTTAACAATTCACTTTGAAATGTTGGTCTGTTCAGACATTTGTCATTCCTTCTTCCTCTATGCCATAGCTACAGGTCACTACTGTCAAACAACTGACAGCACATTACTTTTTTTTCAATCAGTGTCTATTAATCTGTGCAAATGTTTTGTTGCTGTAGTTTTTTTTTCTCAAAGCTCAACTTTGGTATGACATTGCTGTCAATGTGTGTTTTGGTTGTGGTGAAATTCCACCCTCATTACTGTTTACAGCAAGCTGAAAGGCATTAATATTACTACTTCCTCTTTCCACTAGTCCGTTGGTGTCAGTTAACTGTTGCCACTCAGGGGAATCAGGTGATTGTTCCTTTAAGTTATTGCTGCAAACCAGTGGAACTACATTGCTATAGGGAGTATTGCTTGTGTTGCATTGCTGTGTGGGGAGGCCATGCCTTCCTTCCACAGCTGTTATGTTATAGCACATTGCTGTGGCAAGCAGCTGTTATGTTGTTATAACACATTGCTGTGGCAAGTTCTTACTTCTCTTGCTCAGTAACGGAGAGTGATTGCATCCAGAAAAAGGAGCAGGGTAAGATGTAAACATACTGAGATTCTGCATCCACAAAAAGGAGTAAAAAAGTCAGTGGGGTGAGATGCACACATCTGGAGATATGCATCATTTTTGTTTTACAGTTGTGAATATTAACAGTATGTATGTACTAATAATAATATCTAAAGAATAAAAGCTTTGGCAATAGAGAAGTGCAATCCATGTTTGCCTGATTTAGCGCAGCCATGCTAGAATAAATGCAGTATGAAATATTGATTGTTGGTAAAGACTGGAAAATAAGTTTTGTCATAGTTTTGTTTTAGAATGCATTAATGGAGATGGTACCAAGAGTGTGGTGCAGCCATGTATGCACAGGATTTTAGTAAAAGAAATGGTATAGAAAAGAGGTGGGTAACATACAGAGATTCATAAATGCAGGAACCAAGCTGTGCAGTTCAGTATGTTATCAGTATTTTAGATTATCAAAACTGTAGCCTCTGCAACTGGGAGCAAGATGTCATCTGCAAGCTAAAATGAATTGTGTATGTAGTGAAAATGTGCATGCCACTTAAACAGTCGCTTGAGGTTTAGAAGATTATCTCTGATATTATGCCAAGTATACACAGCTTGAGTAATTGAAAAATTACTTCTACACAGTTGATGTAGTTCCATATTTTCATCAATATTGTGCACATGGAGTGTGTTAGTATTATGTTGGAGGACTGTGCAAGCAGTGGCTGTTCGAGATGGTCAGTAGAAGTTGATAGATGATAAACACATCCAGAAATATAACTGGTTTAGGCACAAGTTTTTTAATATTATCAATATTCCAGGGAGCAGTATGGTACCACCGATCTGATACACAGTGGAACCATTATTGCTTAAGTTGCTGAACAATGTTTGTAAACAACTATGACAAATATCTTAATCTGATAATCAAATTGTTAGCAATTTTAAAATAAGGGGACATTTTGCAGAACACTGAAAATGTAGGAAAAGTTTTAGGTGTAATACAGTATGTGGCAACATAGTTGGAGAGAGACAAGCATCCAGTATTAAGAAAGGATATGTTTTTGAAGAAATGGACTGAGTAAGAATCAACTGTGCAGCCAGCCTAGATGTCCCACATGGGTATTTTAAGAAAATAGGTTAACAGTAGTACCTTCTCAGGCTTATGTTTTCCAGAGCATGTTACAGAATGTCTGCGCTCCAGAATTTGGAAACAGATAATTAGAGGCAACCCCTAATCAAGTGCTCAGAGAAGGAATACCGGTAGCTATTTATCTGGCCCTGACAAAGGCCTTTTGATACCATCCTGTGTGAGGGAAGTTTGAAAGCTGTGATGAAACTGAATTAAATTAGTGTTATCAGGTGGATATCAAACTAGTTGCAGCAGAGAAGGTCATGTGTTAAGATTAGGGGTGTGCTGTCTCAATACTGTATAATAAGAGCTGGGATCAGTCCTGTTTGGCATATTTATGACATCAATTACTATTTCTACAGTGGTCTAGACTGAGAAATTTGCAGATGATTCAAATATATAGGTAGTATGGTATTAAATAAAAGGGATCATTATGAATTCCAATGGCATTTAGAAAAACTTCTTAATTGGGTAACTTTAAGTAAAAGTTTAATGTTAACAACAAAAGTATAATCATAGATCTTGCTAACAATAACAAATGCTTACACTTATGGAAATGATGCTACCATATTGGAACAGATGTTTATGAAGATATTAGGCTTATGATTAATAAGTCTTTGTCTTTTAAAGCGAATATCACTATGATTACAAGAAAGTGCTATGCAATAAATAGGACTGTTTTACAGGACAGTAGTACCAAGCAATGAAACTATTACTTCTTGTTTAAATGCATGATTCACCTAGTTTTTGAATACAGAAGTTTTGTTAGGTTATTGGTGGAAGAAAGTCGAAGGGTTGGATGCAAATAAATTATACCTGCATGCTATATACATTGAAAGTCCAGTATGAGAAAGTGACTGCATTGAAAAATTAATGAATTTAATACAGATTTAAAACTGGAGGTTTGATTTGGGCATGCAGACCTCAGGATGAGCATTTGCATTGTACGTTAAGAATGACTTTGATAAATCATGGTACAAATAAAAGAAATAATATCTTTATGGTGTATAGGTGACACCCCTTAAAGGATTTTATTCAGATTACAGTGACAACAGAATGGAATAGATTAGTTCTGCAGTTGTGGAACAGTAATTCAAAAAGCAGCCAGAGCTGTCTTTTGGGGAAATTTCTCATTATTATTATTATTATTATTATTATTAATTTGGACCTAGCATAATCCGAGCCCTGGTTTACATTGAAACATTTTGCCACACTTGTATTGTTACATCAAACACTGGTGTGCTACTGTCTTAGGAGCTCATGCAAACATTGGGCTTTGAGGTAAAATGATTTTCGACTCACTTGGATAAGACAGCAAGGAATACAATTATTTCTGACCCCATGTGCAAAATGGGAAAAGGGGTTGAGGATGGATGGATGTATTTGTAGTATACTGTATTAATAACATTCTGATATCTCATGAAAATTTGGATAGGCATTAGGAGAAAGGTCGCATCTGTGAGCTAACAGGATGTGGTAGGTGTCTGCAGTAAAAAAAAAAAAAAAAAATGTGGCTTGTACAGGGATTGAGCTGATGTTGAGAGTTTGCAATTGTTTACAAAAATGGAGCAGAGGCATGCATACATATATAGGCAGTATATGTTAAAAAACAAATGATACTACATGCAATTTGGGTGTATTGTCCAAATGAACCTTTAATGTATGCCACTCCCGTTCTTTTTCACAAACAACATTACTGCTTACTTCCCCTCCTTTGCCTTAGTCCAGTATGATCACTGACTTGAACATTGTTGTACTAATCTGGTGACCATTAACCTGCTGCCTCCACCCTTCCTACAACGTTTTCTTTTTTCTTGTACCTGCTGCATTCTTCCTACTCTTTACTCTTGCCCAGTCTGTTGAATTACTACTGTAGTTGTATTCATTATGTGGTACAAATGTGTGACCTACCTGCCATCTCTTTGCCTCCTCCCAGTTTCCTCATCTGTCATGATATTAAAGTAACTACAACATCATGAAAACTTGCAAGCTTATTCTCTGAGTACAGTAGTTGTATATACAATCTCCTGAATTTTGTACGCAGTAGTTTTCACTAAAGTTTGAATAGCCCAATATCCTTAAGATACCCTTTTTTATTTACTAGTTGTGATGCTCTAATAATTTTAAATCAGTGCTACCAAAGACACCCATAAAGTAAAACAAAATATGAAATCAGGAGACATTGTCTATAAATCTAGTCACAAAGAATTGGAAGCCATGTTTAATGACATAGTATATAGAATGAAATTAATTTTTAACTTTGTTCTTGCCATTTTGTTTAGTTTGTACTCATTTTGTACTCTATAGCAATCCTATCACCTTTGTCCAAAATATTAGAAAGAGTTATTCACACTCAACTAATGCAATACTTCCAAATTAACAACCTTCTCTCCATATCACAGCATGGATTTAGACCTTCCCACAGCACCACCACAGCACTACTATCATTCACTAACACAGTTCACCATCATAGAAACAAGGGTCTGTTCATATCTTCTATATTCTTAGACTTATCAAAAGCCTTTGATATGGTAAATCACAGTATGCTACTTGAAATTCAAACTACCCTAAACATAAATTCCCCCTTTATATCATGGTTCAACAGCTATGTATCAGACTGCCAGCAAGCAGTTCTCTGGCATGACCAGCTGTCCCCCCTGTTACCAGTAACCATAGTAGTCCATCAAGGGTCTATTCCTGGACCCTTGCTGTTCTATCTATTTAGTAACCAGATCTCATTATCCTCACCCTCTACATCAATAGTACAATACGCAGATGACACCACCCTTATTTGTGCCGCCCCCACCCTAGACTAACTGCAATCCCTAACCCAAAATAACTTCACCCTAGCTGAAACTTGGTTCACCAACATCAAAGTTCTTCTCAGTTCCAAAAAAAGCCAAACGTATTCTTTTTGGCCCAGGCAGACCACCTCCCCGTAATAATTTTCATATCAATTCCAAAGATGGCATTCAAATAAGCCCAACCGCACAGACCAAACTGCTAGGGGTAGTAATAGACAACCTCAGATTCAACATCCACATTGCACAAACCATCAAAAAAGTAAACAAAAAACTTGGTCTCCTTTACAGGAGCAAACACTTCATTACTAAATCTACCAAAGCAACCACTGCAAGGACTCCTCTTCTATCCATCCTCCTATATGCCTGTCCCATCTTGACTAATCTCCGAATAACCAATCTAAATAAAATGGAATCTTGCTATAACAAGATCGCCAAGTTTGCTACTGAGGCCTCATATAGGTCCCACCACTGTCTATCCCTTAAGCAGCTCAACTGGCTGGAATTGCCTCACATCCTACTACTCAATCGGCTATCTGTAGCACATAACTATACTGCTTTCCCGATAGAACCCCAGCACTACAACTTATACAGCCCACTTGTCTTCTAGACCTTACGCTTTAGTAATAAGCCCCTCATAACTGTCATCAAGCACAAAACGATGCTGGGAAATCCCTTTTTGCCAGAACCATTGTCAAAAATTGGAACTCGCTACCAAACGGAATAACTTCTACCACCTCCACTTCTCATTTCAAAAAACTCCTGAAAACCCACTATCTAAATAACTGGCTATGCTCATGCAACTCCCCAGGATAATCCACACCAATAAATTGTTTCAGAACTTCAGCTATATATAAACAATTTGCTCCTGAAAGCTTGCCAACCCCGCCCCCAAAAAAAAACATTTTTTTTTACTGTATAACTTGTTAATCTCTGCCACATTGTTTTTCACTGATGTATGTAAAAGCTATTAAAGCTCTCTAATATATTGTAATGCATTGTATAATATTGTTTCTGTTTTGTAACATGCTATATTATACTAGTTTGTATTTCTCTTGGAGCTTTTCTCCCCGGGCCTCCGCTGAAAATGGACCTGTGTCCAGTCGGACTTTCCCAGCAAACAAATGTAAAATAAATTAAAAAAATGTTTTAGTAAGTGTAAAATAGGTTTTGGATTGTGAGTGCTTTTATCTGGCTGTGTTTGTTGTTTTAGGTTATTAATTTACTGTCCTCATAATTGTAGTATATTAGTCTTTGATTTGTTTTTTACTCTGAACATGGGTTTTACTTTATGCCTGGGTCATGCATGCCTGTAAAGGGCCCTTTGGGCGAGTTCACTTGTCCAGTTATTAAATGCCTGGATGATTAAAAGTACACAGGGCCATAGAACCACTCCTACCCTGCAGTACTTGCATGACTACCATACCGGGTAGAATGAGTGGAAAACAACCTGCAGTTCACCATTGATTTTAACACCAGTAACCCTGCCTGATAAAAAGACAGTGAGCTAGGGATGGGTCCCTGAATGAGTCCAATTGATGATAGAAATTTTTTTTTAATGTTGTGTCATATGGGCATGAGGATTCCTGCGTATACTTTGTTGTGTTGTCTGTTACCCTGCCCAATATGACAGAATTTATTCCATGAAAAAGAAACCCATCTGCAGTGCACTAGTCACTTAGCAATACTGACCCTAATAACATGATGAGTGGAAACACTGACTACAGTGTACTTATCACATAAATGATATCTGTGGTGTTGTATGCGCTGATTAGTTTAAATTTCTTAAAACACGTGACCTACTTCAGGAAAGAATGCAGGGAGAAAGCCTGCCTCCAAAAATCCTTTTTTTTAAAAATAAATTGCTGCTCATTGTGAGTATGTCGTGACTCAAGTGATAGGAATCAAGCTGATGAAACTTTATAAGTCTGTGTCTGAGGTAATCAACCAGATCCGTATTTTTCCCACTGAAGGGTTCATAGGTATATTGCAGATGTAACTGAAATGAAAATGAGTCTGGTGCAATGAAATATCGTTTAAGAAGAACTTCGCAAAAGTCCTGAAATACTCACTGGAAAAATTGTCAGCAGCAAGGCACCTTTGGCCTTCCTAACCTACACTTAATGCCTCTATCTGCTGTAGCAGATAGACCCAAATTTTTCTTTATTTTAATGCTATCTGTCATTGCTATTTGAGCTGCCATTAGTTCAACTGTGTGTTGTTCCCAGTGGATATTAGAACTGGATGTTCTCAGTTAATTTTATCCTCTTCACAGAGAAGTACATCTCCGTTTTTCCAACCCAGATTCTCTCTGCAACTCGTACCATTTGGGTATATATCATATGCTCGACATTTGAAAATGTCGAAGCACCTTAACTTGACATGAAAATGTTGAACGGCCAAATCCCTTAGAAAGAAGTCTGTTGGCCTTTCTGTTACACCTGCCCTTTCCCTGACTAGTGCTATCTCGGAGTTGGAATGTTTAGTTAGGGGGGCAAAGCCCTCCACCTAAATACGTTTGTTTTTATGTGGTGGTGTTTGTTGGCCTTCAGATTTCTTTCCCTTGGAAAGAAATTGGTGATTTGGCCATTCAACAAACTTAGCATTCGACAATTTTGTGTCAAGTAAAGGTGCTTTGACATTTTTGAATGTTGATCATATGATATAGACCCTACCATTATTTATCATTTTATTTGGAAAATGCATCTTTTGAAAATTATACATTTCCTTGAGAAATATGGCTATTCTATATTTTATAAATATTTCTTATATAGTTGAATGTATTACCATTGTGACCTTATCTTTGACTCTGTATGCAAGAAAGGGGGTACATCTCAGAAGAACACCAGTATCTCAGTGGTATTAATTCAGTAGACAGAAAAGGGTGAACTATTTAGGTCAGTACACTATAGGGACCTTACCCAGTTGGTAAACTACAGTTTTGAGATATCCTGCAGATTTTAGCATGTTTTATTTTTCATTAGCTGAATTTTTCTTCTAGCTCTTATTTGCATCTATGTGAACTCTAGAGACAATTTCCACAATGAAAATAGTCAGAGATAGTAAGATCAAGCAAAGCAGTAAATCTAGTAAGATCAAGCAAAGCAGTAATCTGAAGTTTTGACTCTGGAAGATAAAGACCTGTTTTGTGCTGTGTAAGCTATTGACAAGCAGATTATTTCAAGAAAGTACTGAATTTGATATTCACATCTTTGTTGCCAAGAGATGAGCTTCCATAGAGACAGCAGACACCTGGGAAACATGCTGTGTTACTGCCAAAAGCTGCTGATGCAGAATCTGGGCTAATGTGATACAGCATGTCAAATGGAGACACACCTTAATACTTTTTACCTTGCAAATTACACACTGACAGTTCATACCCATAATTCTTTCACTCTCAAAAGGAAGTGCCATTTAACAGAACGCTGATATACAACTGTTACAAGTGACATTGCAAAGTTTCTATTTTTTATCTTCTCCTTTTGCACATAATAAAACCATTATTTTGATTGACTTGGGTATGGCTGGCTAGTCCTGGATTCTTGGGACTGGAAAACATGCCCTGGCTTGACTTTCTACTCTTCACTAAATGGACTGGGCCTAAGCAGCACCCCTTTACTTTTCAGGATTAGATCTCATCAGTGGATACTTAGGATCTGCCTTAAGTGTACTGATTTGTGCATTTGCATTATAGACTGACTCCTGGTACAAGTTTGTTGCACTGCATCAGACATCCCACTAAACATGTTACATACATAGATATACTTTTTTGATCATTAGCGGACCGGAGTTCCGCTGTGGCAACCCCTAACCGGGAAAAGCCGAAAAGCACAACAACAACATTTGAACCATGGCTGCACATTGGTTAGTAATGTTGCCTCACAGCCCCAGAGTTTGGGAATCTGTCCTGACTTCTACTTAACCATCTGGTTTGTATTTGTATGTATTCCCTGCATCCATGTGGATGTTATCTGGGAATGTCAGTTTTTTCCTATAGTGTAGAGATGTGTTCTTGAATAGATTACACTAAACTGTGTATATATTTGCCTTTGATATTATGGCCAGAGTTGTGGCTGAAAATGGGTCTGCCAAGATCGGTTTAGTTAATCAGACTATTATCTAACTTACCACATTACTGGTGTGAAACAATTAACTGAAGTATGATCCTCCTTAGTGCTGCATGCATCCTTTCAGTAAATAACATGAATGGTCTCATCTTTAACATGGAATGGATTTGTAGCTGACCAGTAGAATATGTTGGCTGCTTTATGCTTCATATTCAGAAATATTTCATGACTAATATTTCATGACTATGGTAAAAGTCAACTACCTTGTATAGTACAAAGAATATCATTGATAACATGGACTGTGACATGTTATACACAAAAGGAAAACTTGTATTAACTTAAGTGCTGCATTCAAGTATATAAATTCCTAAAGCAGTACTAGAAATTGATGTAGTATGCAACAGAAAAAAAAAGTTATTACTCTGCTTTCAGGAACTATTCTGTCACAATAAAAATAAAATCATACTTTAACAAATTACAGGAAGATGTTACCATACTGATCAAATGGGCTAGTACTGACTATGATGACAGTGTTGCATTTAAAACAGAAGGAAGTAGATGATGTGCTTCAGTAGTGCTACAAGACTAAAGGGAAAATCATTGAGAGCAGGATTCACAAGTGTCTCAGGCATTCCAAATAGAAAGATTCACTGAGACCACATGTTGCTCCGTAAGTGTGATGGGTAGTTTGGAAGCAGAATACATAGCCAGTTGTGCTGTAGAAAGCAGGATCACATCACAGAGAACATACTCACATCTGTGTATCTGCAGTGGCAGGGCACACTGCTCTTCAGCAGGGAGAACTATTCAGAGTGATAAACCTGCAGCACTTTTATGCAGATGATGTTGAACAAATACAAATAAAAAAAAATTACAGTCCCATTACTTGTTTATCCTGTCGATCCTTTGTTATCACTCTGAAATAGGCATTTAAATATCATTGGCAGTGTTTTCCAGTAGTCCATACCTCCAAGATAGTATGAGATTGAGAACATACCTTTCATATATCACACTTAGTGGGGACTGGTTTGTGACTCTGGTCTGACATGAATACGACAGGCATGTGGCTAGTAGCAATGTATGCGGTACAGCGTACAGTAGTACACTTATTCTTGGTGTGTGTGATGAGACACATTCCGGATGTATCATTTAGAATTTGTGTGCATCAGTCTTTAATTTACATTTTCCTCGAATATCGTTCTCTGAAACAGATGCCATTGGTAAGTTGTTTAACTTTGCTTATGGACTTGGTAGAATAAAGGCAATGGCCTAAGAGCTTCTTAATCTGTTGCCATTCTTTAAAGCAACAGCAAAGAGAATGGACAAGAGACAGAACCCTCCTCTACTTGGTTCTTGCAAAAGCATTTGGCAGGTAGTCTTTCAGTGCAGGGTTCATGGTTATATATTTCATTTGGTAAAAAAAATGGGATGAAGAGGACACCCCAGAAAACAATAATAGTTTCTCTTTCCAAGTTTACTGAGATTTCTAGTGGAGTCCCCAGGGCTCACTGTTGAGACCAATTCTATTTCTTTTGTTTTTTATATGATACAAATGTGGATGTTGACATTCAGTTAAGAAGTAAGTATAGTGTAATGAAATTCAGTATTGTCAAACTAAGGGGAAATGCTGTAAACCTCAATTACTTTTAGTGAGCTTAGTAATGTTATAGGTGATGTAATATAATAAAGGTTCATTATAGACAACAAATTGAGCTGTAACTAATGCGTACCAAAGATACTCTGTAGCACAGCTCATACTCAAAGGAATAATTAGTATATCACAGGAACTCATCTTACTGTATGCCTGTATAGGTTCATAGGTTGGTACTGGGCTATCTGCCCGAAGGCATATATTAGCCCACCCACGTTGTGCGGTATTCACCGCCCCTTTAGTAGTTCTCTAGACCCTTGTACTAGCAGCTAGTACCCTTGGCCCCTATCCCGGTGTGAACTTTCTGTTACCCATCCACTCATCAAGGTTCCTCTTGAAGAGTGATAGTGAGGGGCTCTGTCTTATGTAGATCGGGACCCTGTTCCATAGTAAGGGAAGTCTCTGCGAAGGGAATCTATCACTCCAGCATGTTCTATTCATTGTTGTGTTGAGGTTTATATCCCTAGAGCGTGTAGCTCGAGTAGATTTGGTTTTGGTAAGATGGAGCATGTTCAACAATTCTGGGTTGGACATGGCTCTGTACGTTAGACAGAGATCGCCTCTGACAAAGCGGTATGCAACAGAAAACAGTCTTAGCTTTTTCAATCGTGCTGCATAGGGCAACTGTTTGAGGCCAGTAATCCTCTTGGTTAGGTACCTTTGTGGTCTTTCCAGCTGCTGGAGGTGTCTAGCCAGGTACATTCCAATTGGTGCATTGTACTCAATAATGGGTCTGATGAGGGAAGAGTAGAGGGGGCACCATTACATTCTTAGATCTTGATGCGAACCCTTTCGTGATCAGATGGGTCACATAGAAGGATTTTCTAACCACTTTGGCAACATGGTTATCAAAGGAAAGCTGACTATCTACTTGGGTCCCTAGATCCCTTATTTCTTCTTCAGATTTCAGGGGATTACCTCCTATGTTGTAGTTTGCTGGTACTCTGTTTTTTTCCAAAGGGGATTACTACACATTTTTTTTTTGCATTTAGCATGAGACCATGGCTTTGACACCATGCATCAGTCTCATTTAGGCCCTTCTGGAGGATCTCCATGTCGGCCGGAGACTCTATTATAGCACCCAGTTTGCAGTCGTCCGCAAACTTAGTCAGCCACAGCCCTTCTGTGCTTGCCTGTACTACTGGGAAGTATATGCCAAACAGGAGGGGCCCCAGGACAGAGCCTTGAGGCACACCACTCATTACTGGTCTGGATTCGGACATAGATCCCGCTACTCTTACTTTATGGGATCTGTCTGAGAGCCAGTTTGCGATCCATCTTGTGACGTAAGGGTTTATGCCCAGGCTGGTGAGCTTATCAATAATACCTGAATGGGGAATAGTGTCAAATGCTTTAGCAAGGTCAAGGTAAGCCGTGTGTACCTCCTTTCCCTTATCTATAGCCTGAGTAACTGTCTCAAAGAAATCCACTGCTCTACCTGTTTTGAAGGTACATAACTATTTTCAGGTTTGTGTTAACGCTTCATGATGTACCTCTTTTTGCAGGTATGTACATATTTTATGATATACCTATTTTTGCAGGTATGTACACATTTTCAGTCTTGTTTAACCCTTTATTTTACTTTGATTTTCCCAATTTCTCCACTCATCACATATGATTCTAAAGCTGTTTAGTATACAGGAAACCAGACTACATGGCTTGGTGGCTCCAATATTTTAAAGAAAGGGGACCCACATTTTTCAATTCTCTTTTTCAGAGGCAAAAAAATATTTTGAGGTAGATTGTTGCAGTATCTTTTATTCAAATCTTCAGTTTTAAACTGTGTTGTCCATAATATGGTTATATTTTTGTCACTTGTGTTTTATAAACTTGCTTGATTCATATCTCATAATCCTACTTAAAGTAGGAAGAGTATGTGCTAAAGGATATTCAAATTGTATGCTAATTAGATGTCTTGATTTTTGGCTTGATATACTTTCTTTTGTAGAGCCCTTGCACCTATTTCCAATATTTGTAGGCTGAGAGGTATGTGTGATTGATCAGGCTAGTTATAAACTAGAATATTGCATTCTGCAGTCTCAAAATGTGCCACAGGACTCATAGCTGCATAAAGTGCAAATTATTGGCCAAAATAAGTTGAAAAACAAGTGCAGAGATTCATTGAAGCCTACACAGAGTTTACATGTGTGCACGGTGATGTGACGACCAGCAGTGCTCATTGCATATGTAGGCCGCGCACCACATTTAAACATAAACAAGCGAGGTTTCGTGGCTGGCAATAGTGTTACCAGTGGTAACTGTGCAAGTGAACACGCATAGCAGTCCTGTTGAAGTCAGAGCACTGAAAGTCCGCATTTATGCTTGGAATGCCACACTGATCACCAGGGCTTAACAGATAATAGTTTCCATAGCTCTCAATCTCTTGGTGCAAGACTTCTGGACAAAGGCCAACATAATGGGTGTACAATGACCCAGAGATAGGGACAGATTTGACATATTTGCTCTTTAGAAATCTATTAGAATAGCAAGAGGTTTGTGTGAAGATGCATTTTCTGAAGATATGATGTCTGAAACTCAAATATATGTAATTGAGTCACATCAGTCCTGAGATCATCCTAATGATGAGGCAGAAAACCAAAACTTTGATAAGGAACACATCAAAAGATATACAACTGGAAATTATGTGAAAATCTGATGAGATGACTGGTGCAATAGTTAAGTATATGGTCCAAACACAAGACAGGGCAGTATATACAGTACAGAGTATTGTGAAATCCCATTCCTGGCATTCTGTACTGAAGTTATGTAAATGATCTGTAAGGGTACGTGGGCTGCCATATAAAATAAACAGTCAGGGGAAGTGAATGTATTCAATAGGGACATACAGATGAATTGTAGGAATGAACATAGGGAAAGAGGACAGGTGAAACAACCCTAATGTGCAGCAAACAAAGGCATGTCAATGGAAGACTGTTGTAGCAGCAACACCAATAATATATTGATATGGTACAGTAGAGACTGCACAGTGATAATGTGCATTATGTGACTGCCACAAAAAATGACATTATAATGGGAAAATGTCTGTGAGATCAGCATCCTTCCATGAACAATGCAGAGGACATCTGTCAAGAGTTGTGCATAAAGTTGGGGTAGGGTGCATATTGTGAAGGTGTGCAAATTTATTTGCCTGAATGAGTGTTATCTCAGCAGAGGTCTCCAACAAGTGGGACACAGGTAAAGGTCCATGGACAACATTAAAAGAAGCAAACACAATCATGAACAATACCATAATAATACCACCAGTAAGCCTATGTCTCTGACATATATGTGATTTAGAGTGATCAGATTATTCTGAACAAACACATTTGTACAACTATTATGACATGTCCACACTCTGAGGGTAATCATGCACACTGTCTGGGCACCGTAAAATTTGCTGGAGGTGTTAAGAGGGACACTACTATACCTGTATGCATTATTATGATCAATACAGGCTAGTTGACTGCTGTGCATGGCATATATGGCAAAATCCACACGGTCACAAATGTTAACCATGCCATCAATGTTGCCAAACTGCTATGTATGTCCTGTGTGCCTCACCAGAACAGGTAGCTCACACACATCTGGAGAAACAACTTGATGGGGGGTCCACACCATTGTGCAGCAATGTTTATGCCACAAAAAGAATACCTAGGTATGGCCAATAAAGATGTGATAGCTCACTGTGACAAAGGTGGTGCACTTCAGTTACATGTCACTTGAAGATGTGTAGTGAGGTACATGAAAAAGGGTGCAATGTACTCCATTATTGGTATGAAAAAGGCTATGAACTATCGAGGTATCATGGCCTGTGATGTAGATGTCCTTCACATACTCAGTAGTTGCGTTACACACAGGAGTAGTCTACACTGCGGCCACATGCTGGTGAATGTACCACTGGACACGCACCTATTTGTCTGGTTAAAGGGTATGATGTCTACATTATACTTGGCTTGTGTGTTTTCCTGATGTAACAAATATACCCATTTTTTGTCATTTGTAGGTGGTGTCATGGCTGTGGCAGCAATCTTTGCTCTGTGTTGATACTGTCTGTAGAATACTAATATCACAGTTGGAGTCCATAATCTCCCACAGTCTGTAGACCTTCAGACAGCTGTTTGGACACAGGATGTGTAGGTCATCTGTGATGTCTGTCACTTAAATAATGGACAGGAAAGGGCCTAGCAGACAGCCCTGATGTACGGACCTAATCAATGGGGCTGAGATGAAGGTTACTTCACACATGTCAAGATGTTTAGATCTCACATGTGATAGTGGTCTACCTGCTTGGTGTGGGGTAGGTGTAAATGGTCACATCTGACAGTATTAAGTGAATACCTCAGTGTGTATTTGTGTCACATGCCTTGGACTTAAGTTCAAAAGGATGATAGTGTTGTCATCATGTATGCCATCGAGGACCTTTTTCAGGACATTTAACAGAAGTAGACTTGATGTAGCATTAACAACTCACACAGGTCTATTGCACATAGCCAGGATATCAATAGTGTCCATTTAGAAAAATTCCCTGATGACATGTTGGACTACCTCACAGATGAGGAGAGTCAGGATGTGTCTATACATGCATGCATCGGGTGCTGTCTCCCCACAACTCAGACAGATGCATGTTGATCTACACCCTTCTACAGGAACATAGTCTGTTTGGAGCTGTGTTGAAGTGTGTATTCAACCTTGTCATGTGATAGGTGATCTGTGATGTTGACACAGCCCATTGATACTGTGTGATAGGCCAGGATGAAAGTAAGACACTGCATACTGGCTAGCCCCAACTGGCCTAGGGTTTGAACACAATCCCCTACACAGTTATCACTGAGAAACTCTTTCAGCTGTGGATTAAACTTTGTTACTAGATGGGTAATTAACTGTCTACTGACAGAACACATACTGTGAAAGTTAGTGAATCAACCTCTACCAGTAGAGCTGTCACCATTGGTGTACCCCAGGAATCTGTGCTTGGCCCTTTACTGTTTATAATCTATTTTTAGACAGTCCAGGCTAAAGTATATGGCCTGTGGCTTTCTGCATTTGCTGATTTTTGCATACTGGGTGCAATCCTTGAGTCCACTTATGATGATAACATACTACAGGAGGGGTAACAGACAAATGATTTGTGAGAAAGTCACATAGTCTATAATTAAATGCAAACGTGTCTATATTTTGGCCTTCTGCAGAGTGGAATTCCCTGCTAATTACAACATTGCCAACAGTCCTGTTATACTGAAACCCAGTGATGCAAGCATTGGGAACACATGTACATAGCAATTTGAACTTCGACCACCAAGTGTCCACACTGGTATTGAAAGCCTGTGTTGTGCATATCACAAGCCATGCCTTCATATTAAGATCTTAGGAGTATATTACAGCCCTGTACTTGTACCTCATCAGAACAGTAATATAGAATATAATACTCTCTTTTGCTTGTACCTCACCAGACACATGCAGTAGCTGGAGAGACCACAGGGGTTACTCACCAAGAAAACCGTGTCTACAAACCATGCCATGATGTATGTAGAAACACTGAAATCCATGTCACTGTACTCTGTATTGTATAGAATGAGGTGATTTCTGCCTGTGCTTCAAGCCAGTGTCTGACCCTGATGTAGTGGGAATAGTGCACATCCCCAAATCAGATATAGCCGATGACACCAGCATGGTCTGTTGAGGAGAATATGGTGGTAAGTATCCCACATGCTGGTGTAAAAGGCTGTCTCTAATGTCAAGTAAGGGCATATACCCACTAACCCATCCACACCCTGGCTGACTGCAGTAAGGATAGAACCACTACCCAAGTACACAGACTACAGAACTCAGTACTTTATGCTACTACCATGGCACAAGTCTTACTTTTTCAAGGCTGTAGGACAACTTATAGTGGATGACATCAGCAGGCCATGTTGGAGAGAGACTGTTGGGAGGACTGCAAAGGTTCATAGCTTCATGGAAGTTTACTACGCTAATGGCCATAGGGAATTAACAAGCCTAGCCATGTAAAAACATGCATCCTTATTGAGCATAGTTAAATGGTCTTTAACAGAGCAATTTTGTGCTCAGAACCAACTGCCCCTGTCAATGAGGGACATGGGTACCACCTCAGGGTTGAATTTACAATCACCTATTCAGTTGTCAAGGTTGCACTTGAATAGGGTCATTGAGAAGCACCACTTCATGTGCCGTGAGAGCCTATTACAGTGGAGTGGAAATTGTTGGGAGATATAGCAGTCTCCCCAGCATGTTCTATTTGTCACAGGCTATGTTGAGATACTTGGAGTAAGTTATTTTTGTCCCATTTGATTTGCAGATGTCCAGCATTTCTGATAGGACAGGGTTCGAGACTGCTCTGTATGCCAGGCATTGGTCACCTTTCAGCACCCTGCATGATACTGAGTACAATGACAGGTTTTCACTCTTTCCATGTATGCCATGTTTTGGAGGCCCTGGATGCTCCCAGTCACAAACATCTGTATTTTCTCCAGTAGATGGAGGTGTCTGGTGAGGTGCAGACAGAAGGGAGCATTGTACTCTTAGTGGCCTGTTAAGAGTAGAGTACAGCAGAGCTGTGACCTCCCTGGTCTTGGATGTGATGCCCTTTTTTATGAGGTGTGAAATGTAGAATGCTTCTCTCACCACTGTGGACACACTGAAGTGTAGCTTGCTATCAACATGAGTTTCCAAGTCTCACAACACCGTGTTTGAGCTTACAGGGGTGCTATGTGTATCATAATTAGCAGTTGTACTTCATTGCCAAAGGGGACTGTGGGGCATAATTTGCTTTAAGGTTCAGTCCATGAGTTTTGCAGCAAGCATTTGTCTGTGACAGCCCTTTCTGTAACAGGTTAACATCGTTGGAGGAGCCTATAGGAGTGTGCTTAGTTGACTGTCATCTGGAAACTTTGTAAGCCACAGGCCATCTACCTTTGCCTGGACTTAAGTGAAATAGTTTCCAAACACTTGAGAGCCCAGCACAGATCCTTGTGGTATTCTACTGGTAAATGGTCTAGTGGTGGAAGTGCAGTCTCCAACGTTGATAGTGTGGGTTCTTGGCTATCCATCTAGTAATGTATGGGTTAATACCCAGATGGGAGAGTTTCTCTAATACCTGAATGGGGGACAGTGTCAAAAGCTTTGGATAAATTAACATAGTCAGTATGTCCTGTTATCCCTCATCCAGGTCTTTGGTGTCATTATCAAAGAAGTCTGCTAGTTTAATATGGAAGATCTACCCTTGACAAAACCAAAAATGGTTGGGTCAAGTGTTTTGAAGGTTGCCTATGTACCCATGGATAAGGTCCATGATGATTCCTTCCATAGCCTTGCAGATGAGGCTATTTAGGCTCATGGGTCAATAGTTCTAGTTCACCATGTTACCAGGTTGATGTGCATTGCATATCACACAAAATATTAATGTAGTGTACTTGATGTGTATGAAAAAAATTAGTGAGACTTTAGGATTGCATTGCTTGGGTGGGGGAAACCCATGGCTGTATTACAAATATGACATATTGTTAGGGCCTTCAGTTTATTTTTCCACATGTAATTTCATGCCATAAACAGGAAATGGACAGTAAACAGCACTAATACATATTTAGTTTTCCATAGTGCAGAGAGCAGCTGGTTTGCTCAACAGCTAGCAAAGTGTTTAACCATGCGAGATGCACATTTCCATTACTTTCCCTGTTTGCACATAGTTAAACAGTGTGCAAATATAAGCTGCATTGCTAAAAATCTGAGAGTTAGTACTGAGTTTATGAAACTCACCTGCTGCTTAACCGACTATGTGGCAGCAGTTGGAAATGCAATGACACATTTTGTTTTGAGCCCAGATGACACTGGATTCAAATCCAGGTGTATCTAAGACTTTTAAATAAACAATGATAATGGAATGACATTAACTTTTGTTATAGCACTTGTGTTGCTGTTTGTTGGTATAGTGCAACAGGGTTAAGCGGTATTGCTTGGAGGTAAATGCAGCATTATACTGTCACTTGGCATTGCTGTGCAATGCTAAACTCCACACAAACATAAAGGCCAAAAAGTAAAGGGATTTATTGCTTTTTCTGCTACTTATGTGTGTTGTGTGAACTTCTATTTTTTGAACAGATTATAGGTGTTAAAATTGGGTAGCTAGGAAAGTGGTGAAATGGGGAGCAAGCAGGGGGAAGAACAAAGGGAAAGAAATACAGAAATGTGCAGGAGGGAGCTATGAAAGAATCATAACTATTCATTTCTTCAGCAGTAAAAACTGATAGTCTGTGGAGAATATTAGCTGAATTTGGACTCCCACTTCCAGAGAGAGGGTGACAGCAATGTTGTATAGGCAATTGGACTAAATCAAGTGTGTCAGAAGACATTTGTGAAATGGAGACTTGGGTATGGGACTTTTTTTTTTTTTTTTTTGTGGGACAGGTGCTCATTTTTTTGTAATTCAGTAAGAGATGGCCGCTTGGGTAAGGGATGTAGGTATGTTTGGGTCAGATTAGTTGAGTAGGTGAGGAAGAAAATGCAAACAGACAAGACGAGACCAGGATGGTGATGTACACAAAAGGTTGGTGGACACTATCACTGGGATGAGGGAGAGGACACCACATGCTAATGCCCGTCAAGCTTTGAGATTGTGAGAATAGAGTCCTCTCCCACTCGACTTTCATCACTGTCCCCTTACTCCACTGGCAGCTGGAGTGCTTGATGTCTTCTCCTCCTATAGACCATGAGGGAGAAAGCTGGCCCTCCATCCAGCGTAGACGTACACCAATGGTGCAATGCACAACCCTAGACACCAATCCTAGCATCTCCCGGTGGGTAATTAAAATCCCCACCTCTGCCACTGCTCCCAGAAGTAACCACTGCATCAGCTTTCAGGCAGTACTACCTGAGGGTGTAGGTAGTGCATGGGCAGCAGAGCAGTGCTGTAAGGCTGGATCGCAATGTGCTGGGCATCACTGCTGGAGTAGGGGCAGACTGAGGCAGTGGGGTTGCCCTACCTCCTGTGCTGTGCAACATTTAGTGATGATACACATGGATGATATTGAAACATTTTGATGACACATAATGGAAAATAGAGAGTTAAGGGTTGTTGTGAGAGAAAGAGGTAACATTAGTACCATCATATCTGGCATACAATGCATTAACACAGTTTATACACCTCTTATCTGAAGTATTACATTTAAACATACATCTTAACAGATACACAGTATACAACATATTGTTGAAAGTAATCCTTGAAATGTGCATACATTGCACATATGCGTGTTTCAGTTATACAGATTACAGTTTACAGCAGAACATTTGTGCCACTGGTGTAGTGTTTTTAATTTAATGTAAATATTATTAAAGAAATAACAGTATTGAATAGTTGAGTGTCATGGTATTTGAACCCACAACCTCTGACTGCACTCTAATATTTGACTCCTTCAGTTGGTTTGTGCTACATACTAATGCATGCATACTTGCTTTTACAATTGAGATACGCATGCTCAATTTGGTACAACTGTATGAAAGACCCAAAAAGCTATATTTAACTTTTAAAGCTACAATAACACTTTTCTTCTGCTGCATACATACTACTTGCTTCCCTCAGGCTCTCCATTCGAGGAACATGAGCCTACCTATTGAACACGTTTAGTGGCAGCTGGGGAAAGAACAGAAGAGCATTATGCATACTAGTCTTGCCTATATTCATCTTTCTAAGTCTTAAAAGTAACCTGTTGTTATCATACTTTCACAGCTGTGAGTTGTCCAGTCCCATTCATTCAACTGTTTGACGAGGTATCCTTTTTCACCTGTGTAGGTCATTAAAATTATGCCTACACTGCTCTGCAGCACATGGGATACCAGTGTCACTGGATACAGCCTGGGCCACACTCTTCCATGCTTCAGACTTGTATTGGGAGCTAGAATATTCCTCCTGCAGAAGGCTGCCACTATGGCATTTTACCAGAAATCCACCAAATATGCTGGACTCCTGGACACCCTACCTTTGAGTCCTGAATTTGGCACCTTCCTCTCTAACACCAGTCATTTCTACCAGCTCAACCAGAGCAATGGAAACTGATGCTTTTCCCACTAATTCCAGTTATTGCATTTACTGGTAGTGCATAAACCCGAGCAATGATGCCAACTGATTTTGCAAGCTGTTAAGTGGAGTGCAGCAGTGCTAGTCAGGGAGGAATTAAATAATTGAAATTAGAAGGTTAATTTGACACTTAGCCTTAGTTTGAGGGGTATCTACTGATGTGGTCTGGAAATATATTGGAAACTGGAAGTATAACTGATAGTTCAGTTAAGTTTGCAGACATGCACTGGGTGCAGAAATGTAATGACTTGACACATTTGTTTTTGCCTTTATGCAGTGAGGAGAATTTATTTTTATATTGTGGGATTCAAACCAGACCTCCCAACCATACCAAAATACTCAGTACTTACCGAGTTTTGGGGTCCAAATGAAGGGGTGCCATGATTCCCGATTGGCACCCCTTCATTTCCGATTTTTTTTTTTTGCTTAATTTTTTTTTTTTTTAAATCGCGCTGTCGGAGCTGACGTCATCACGTGCGTGATGATGTCAGTGCCGTCAGGGCTACCAGCCAGTCGGAATTGAGCTCAAGGAGCTCACGCCATTATTTCCGCTGGCTGCGAGCGGGAATACAGCAGCAAGCAACCCTAATGGCAGTAATGCTCGTTTTATTTTTTTACAAGCTGGCTGCAAGCAGGAACCAGGAATACAGTAGTACTATCGGTTTTATATTTCCAATCCAAGCGCCAAGCAGCAGGCAGCGCGAGCGGGTAAACGTGGGATGGATAAAGCACTCGGTTGGGGAATTAGGTAAGAAACAAAGATGTGTGTGTGTACAAATGCGCAAATATACATAAATATTTCTGTATTAGTACTGATACTCGTTTGAGAGTATAGTGTGTTCATATAATGTGTTCACACTATAGTCTCAAACGAATATCAGTACAATACAGAAATATTTATGTATTTGCTTTTTCACTTGATGGCAGATTAGTGACAGTTATGAAGAAATTATCACCAGCAATCAATGGCATTTATATTTGTGAAAAATCCTAGCCATAACATCATTTTCATGCACAAAACATGGCAAATGATGTGCCCGCTTACATGAATTGATATAGGACAGCAGAGGCCAGACAGTTTTCCAAATTTCTAAATGTTGCTTTTTTACTCTGACCCTGAACACCAAGTTGCTGCTTACATTCATTTTTTAACACTGTTTACCTTTTAAGCTGACTGGAAAAGAGGTAAAGGGATTTCATCTTATTGTAGAGAGCAACAGAAAAACATGCACTGTAATTTCAAACCAGAAATTTCCTGTAACCTGTCTCTAATCCATGGTATTGAGACAGCTGTATCACTCTATTTGCCATTTGTGGCAATCCTGTAGCGCTTGGGGAGTTTTGTGCATTGCAGTCTTTTACCTTTTCAGATGTGGTAATTTGCTTGCAGAGAGTAAACCTGCTAAGAGCTGACAGACATTTATCACAAGCACTCACACAAAATGACTGCCTGCAACAGTTTGTGGCTACAGCACCTTAATCTAAAACCTGGCCTCCTGGCACCAATTTTGCAAACATACATCAAGAGAGACTTAGGAAAAGCACCTTAGACAAAACTAGATCAATTTTTGTAGTCTGTGTCAACATTAGAAAGTGCACAAAAATATTGAAAAAATGTCTTAAACGTAATAATGTTCTGATTGTTACTAAATATTATATCATATGCTGCATGTGTGTGTGTGTGTGTGTGTGTGTATATATCTGTGTGCGTTTGTGTGTACATGTGTATGTGCAAACTATTAACCTCAAAACTGTTGCAACTTGAAGTTTTATTTATTTATGCTTGTTGGTCAGATTAGTTCAGAGGGAATAATGTGCACCTAAGGAGGGAGTAGTATATCTTTCATTTCCCTGTAAACAAATTTTAGTGTGCAGCTTGAAAGTAAATACATTTGCAATAATTATTTAAGGCCGTATTCATAAACCCATAGATGTATATGCACATGGAGCTCTTGAAGTGTGTACTGAGACATGCAGTTGTTGGATCCTGAGCCTTTTAACAAAATCAGGTTGCAGAATCACAGTTCAAACAAATGGTGATGTTTCTACAATCATATAAGTTACTAAAGACATGTGAATGGAAGACTGCTCAATACAAATGAAGCTCTACAGGATACCGTTCATTAAATTCTAAGTTCTAAACTGGATTTCATAAATCGCTGTAAACACTGAAGCAACATACATAGTGCCATACTGGAATTTCATATAAGCCCAAGTTGTTTCCCCTATCTTGCTTGGTTGTTATATTTATAGAAATATGAAAATTAGGGCAATATAAATTAGTATATGAACAACATTTAACATCTCTTTAGATGTACTCAATAAATAAGAAGTATCAATGCCCAGACTTTTTTGTACTAAGAGTTGAGAGCTATGGTGAGAAGTGAGAACACAATTTATATTCCCCCATTATTGGCTTTGTTGTTTATTCAGGTTTTTTGTGCTAAGAGGTTGAGAGCTATAGTGAGAAGTTAGAACTGAATTCACTAAATGATAGCCATTAAGTTTCAGTCTTCCTATTTTTCAAACTGCTAATTTAGCACAGTGGTATGTTGCACTGACTGTAGTATATAGGGTTCTGGTTTCAAGACTTGTCAGTAACATGCATGGTGATAGCACAAAATTTTATTCTAGCAACTTTCCAAAATTATACAAGCAATGTTTAAAATGTGTCCCTGGTTTTTGACCCTTTGCCCCCCACCACCAAAAAAAACTTTATTTGAAAATTAAGTGCGAAAAGCTGTGCAAGATGCCTATGGCTTACACTACTGTCATTCTGTTTATAGTTTGGGTGTGGAAGTAGACATTTATGATAGAAATGTTCTGAATTGGGCAGTTTTGTAATTACTGGTTCATGCATTTTTTTTCATTGCCTACAGTACAGCCTACTGTTCATTCAAACAAGAAATTTAAAATGCACTAACAAGTGTGCTGTATTATACAAGGAATATAACTTAGGAAGGTGTATTAAAGAAAAGAACACAAGTATGTTTCTTATTTTGTGTGCAACGGACTAATGATTTGAAAAGCCGAAAGGTAATCTTTATCCACCACTGGCCAGATGCATTTTCTTTGTATGTGGTGTGGGTTTCAATGCTGTTTCACTTAAAGTGAGTTTCAAGGGCAGAGAAGTTTTAATGTCAAGTCTATTTTCATTGCGAGACAGTATTGCTTTGTTTATCAGATGTCTGTAAGTGTTTGTGCATTGATGTGCTGCAAAATGTAAAAATAAAATCTAAATAATCATTGATTGTAGAAGTAAAGCAATATACACACAATAGTGCTTATGGTAAATGGGGCGAAATAGCCAGGTAATAGGACATTGGAATCTGGTGCCATATTTAGTTTGTTCTTCAGTTTGCGTTTGAAAGCTGGTATCCAAAATTCCATTGGAGTGGGTGGGGTTACATAATTATGTATGCAAATTAGATGTTAATCAGCGTACAGATTTGTACCTATTTTTCATGGGCCTTGTCCAGATTTTTGATGTTTCCAGGTTGAGAGGTATGATTTAAACCAAGGGACAAGACATGTTCTTCCACAGTATTGATTTTTCATCTTTGCCACAGAAGTGCTGCTCAGATATAGTCAGGAATTATACATAAATATGGGTGACAGTTTGAGCTATTACACATGTATGTGTGTGATGTGTGACCTGACAAGTTTTTTGGATATAGATCCAATTGTGTGTACCTTACATAATTGTGAAGGCCATGCAAGTCCTGATAGCATAATTATACTTAAAGAAATATAATACAGTACACCCTCAGTCATACATCTGAAAAACCAATAATGATGTCTCATCCCTCGTGTATAATTCATATTAGCTCCACTATCTAAAGTGTTACAAGTGAGAGTGAATATAATGGGAAGTGGAGCAACAGTAAAAGTGTATGGAGTGTCCTGTATTAGAAAGGCAGTCCTACACTTATACCTGTTGTCTAAAGAATATTGAAATAATACTTGTCTTTTTGTCAGTTTTATTGCTATAAACTGCACTGCAGCAACAGTGAAAGATAGGTTGCATGCCCTGTGCTGGAACCGTAGACCATCTGAACTCCAGCCGTACACTTACACCTCTTGCCACAGGGCTAGTTATGTGACATTCCTTAATTTCCTAATCATTCTTAAGGTCTCTGTGCAGCCGCACTTGGTGTGTTTGTGTGGTGCCAAACAGAATTAATTGAATGTATCCAGTTTCAGTTATTGGCTGCCTGCAGGTGTTGGGGAATGTTGCTAGCTGCCATGGAATGCTGCGTAATGCCACAAAGCAAAGTTGCATGATGGAAAACAAAAATTGCAACAATATATTGTTTTTGACCTTTGCCTTTTTTACAGATGCCCTGCTTGCCAGTTTTCTGTCTGCTTTCTACCTGGGCCTATAGTCCAGTTTTTGCACTGCCATGCTTTGCGCAAACAAGCACAGCCAAAATTGACATTCATTTTTCTCTGGCTCCCATGGTTGCACTAAACCGCACTTCGCTCAAACAATGACCCTGCCAAAAAAAAAGTTTGAAGCGAGGAAAAGCAATCTATGACATACACAGTACAAAAATGTTAGTATGCATGAAATATTTCTGCATAACTGTGGATCTGAAATCACTCCAATGAACCTTCAGAGCACAGTAAGGGTGCCTTATCCTTCTTTGCCACACAAACACCTTTGTATCAATGAACTGAAATCATTATGCATAAAACCAACTGCAACATCATCTACAGTAATATGAAACCATATATTGGTTGTTTGTAAGTTTATTAATTTTGGATGTAGTGCACTGAGTGATCACATAACCAGTTATGAGTATTGCTTGCAAATATGCAGCTCTGCCTTGCCTCTCTTTGTTGCTTATTTGTGTCTTATTTGACCAATAATCTGAGACATGATGTTTGTAAGCCATTCTGTATCATTGTCCTTAAAATGTGTGAGGATGTTAAATGGCAATAATATATGCAGTTGCAAACAAATGAAGGGGAGGTTGAATGTTCATGAACAGAACCTGTGAATTGTGTGCTGCTTACTTACAATTCCAACCTTGACAAAATTGCATCTAACTCTTGGTAAGTCTAACCTGACAAACCTACTGGATGAAGGGCAGTCTGCATTGATGTTGTGTTTTCCTTCTCTCTACCAGTAATCATTCACATTTGCAATCCATTAAAAGCAAACACCGAGACAGTGCCTACATTATGTTTACATCTGCTTGGCATCAATGTTACTATATGTATGCGCATAGGTGGAAGGTTGTAGACCCTTAGGTGGTGACTGAGTATGCTATGCGTTATCTCTTAACCAATGCAAGGGCATATTGAGCATGCCTGCATCTGTCTAAACCCATGCAGCTCCTATGTGTGTGGCTGTGGTGACCTTGCCATTGGTGGTGGGTTGTATACCCCTTCCCATTGTTGATCCTGCTGAAGCTGTTATTTCAGGATTATGTGCAGCATGGCACATACTGTGAATGTTTCACTACATGTTTGTGGATTGTACTGCAGAGCTTCGCCAGATGTATCTAGACACCAGAACCACAACTTCAGCATCCCAAATGCACACACTCTGATATTTCTGGCTTGAGTATGTGCTTCATTATGGCATTCTTCAGCGTGTGTGCATTTCTGATGGATGTCATCAGTCATGGTTACAGTGCGTAACCTGCATCCCCCAGTAAATGACCCTATGGGAAATCCCCCCCCCCCCCCACAGTGAGCATCTGATGCAGCTGGGAGGTGTACCAGGTAAGAGTTGTGGTAACTGCCTGGTTTGCCAGCACATGCGTTCAAGATGATTCCCTTGGCATTACACATGACTTGGCAGTTAGACTGGAAGCCCTTTCTAATAATATAGAGCCTTTCCTGTTTCCTGGCTGGTACCTTAATTTCTATACGTGTGCAATCTGTGGCACCCAGTACTTCAGGATAGTGTGCTATAGGGTAGAACTCCTGCATATTTCTGGCCCTATCCTCAGGAGCATGGGGAAAATATATGTGGTCACTGGCATGTTGGGGGCATAGAGTTCAGGAATTGATGAAGTATCGTGGATGCTGATGACTGTGACACCCCCATCATGTCCCCTGCTGGTCTCTGAAAGGTACCAGTAGCTAAAATTCTAAGTTCTACTCATATCTTTGTGTCCACTGGGATGGGTTCCCCTCAGTTTGCCCAGGCTCTGAGTTGAGGACGATAGAGGCTGCAGAGTTCTGGTAGTGTATCTCTATCCACCCTGTAGCACTCTACAATTTCCACATCATGTAGGTTGTGATAAGTTAAATGGTGTCTGAAAACTCTAAACCTTCTTGGCCTTGGTCTGTTAGCAGCATCATAGACTTCAGCCTGTTGCATAAACAGATGAATTAATGCAACATTAGCCACTAACATTATTTTTGTGTAGACTCACTTTCCTTGGCTGTATTCCAGTAGACTCTGGAATTTGCAGGGAAAACCAGCACCAAGTCTGCACGGTTGGTTTATAGCTTGTTGAATAGCTCATCCATCTTGGATTGGTTGATTAGCATACAGTTCAGCTGCTTATGCAGTAATTTGCATTCCATGGTGTTTAACTTGTTTGTGCGGTGGTAAGTGGCTCTGCAAACAGTGTAGCGCTGCTTACTGAATCCAAAACCGTGCACTACCATGTGCGCATCGGGGTGGTGTAAACGGACCATGTAGTCTTTATTGTACCTGGCTGATGAACTGCATTAATTGTTTTTTTAGGAACTGTTATTACTGTTTTTATTGTGTGCATAATTTAAAGTCGCATGCTATATAAAGTTGTTTGACCAAATGTCATCTAAAACATGCACCGAGAGTTTACAATGATTAAGGAAAATGTAAAATTTGAACTCCCACAAATGATGCATCTGTTTCTCCATGCAGTACCATCTATAATACTAACTTCTCCATCCATCCCCTTGACCATGTGTGCTTGAAGTCTTCAGGCACTGACAAGGTCCCAGGAAGTAGCCATACAATTGTGCATCTTTCCAGAAGCATGGTAAATGTACACAATTTGCAACTGGCTTCATCCTACTTGATTTGACCAAACATTTGATTTTCATCAAGCACTGAAAAGACTCTGGCTACTTATACTTCAGTAATTTGACATGGAAAATGATCCCCCATTGAGTCTTTTTTATTTTTTTAAGGCACTGAGGCTTATTCCATATTTTGATATTAAAATTTATTTATAAAAAAAAATCTCAACAGTTGTGCCCATGGATACTTTTGTTAATTGTATCAATGATAAGTGCATCTATCTTACACAGTAGAGAATTATTTTTCAAAGTAAACCTTGTCAGCCTACACAACTGCAGTCTAAACGAAATGATGTGCATCGGGCTCGAATTGGGAAGACATACATACATTAACACATACAACAGACATAAAACCCATTAATCAATTATATGAATAACTCTTTTTTTGTTATATATTTTAGCATTTAAATATATTATGTGCTTACAAATGTAGATAAATCCAAATGCTACAGTTATTTATAACTTGTCTTTCAAATAAATGGCAACAGAGTTAAAACATGGACAATATACCTGTGTTCGTGTGTGTGTGCTGTATACTATGTAGCATATGTTCATAAGTATGTATGAGGCCATTGCCTATGGCTATCTTTACAAGCATTGCCCTGAATTCCCAGTACATTTTTAGCCCTTGTAATTTAAGTATGAATAACCCAGAACCAGACACGTGATTTACTTGCTACCCCTATCCATAAGAGACAAGGGTGTAAACCAGGAGTGAATTTTATGGTTTGCTGCCCATCTGACCAAGTTGTTTGAACAGAGTATAGGAAGTGCTTTGCTTTATGCAGAGATCATGATTCCAAAGCAGTAGTATTTTCTGTGAGGCATGTCTGCCCCTTGAACATGTTTTAATTATGTTGTACAAGAGACTGGACTTGCAGATGTGCAGTAGATCTGAAAGGATATGATTTGTTAAGACTCTGTACACGAGGGAGAGAATTGTCCCAATGTAGTCTGTATGATATCAGGCAGAGGGACAAGGCATTGAGATGGTCAGTATAGTTTTTTTATGATATATGCCCTTGATCTTCTAGTTAAGTTGCTGCAGTCATTCATGTTGTGTTAAGTGTTTGGACAGGTGCATATAGAGGAGTCATTGTGTTCAATGGTCAACCTAATAAGTTCCAGATACAGTGGAATGATCACATCTCTAGACCTAGACACCATGCACTTACTAATAAGTTGTGTAAAGAAAAGGACTTTCTCACAATAGCAGCACATGTTGATCAAAGAACAGTTTATTGTCCACATAGGTTCCTATGACCATAACTACTGGATTGGTTTTCTGGAGTGTGTTCATAGGCAGTTACTAGGCAAGCAGTCTAGAAAATAAAGGAGCTAGACCCAAATTCCAAGTTGCCCAAAAACATTGGTTAAGTGACTTGGCCAAGATCACACACTCGACAAATAAAGGTAAAAAGATGTAACCTCTGTACCTTTGGCAGAGGGAGCAGCTCATTTACAAGTCAGATATTTAGTCTAATCAACTAACTATCAGACAGACTGGTGTCAATGTGATAGTTCTGAGGTATGGCATGCTTGCCAAAGGAGACTATTGTACATTTTTTGGCATTTAGTTTTAGTCCATGGTTATAACACCAGCTATTTGTTTAGAAAAAGCCCTCCTGGAGGATCTTGGTATCCTGTGGATTGTTTATGATGGCACCAGATTTATAGTCATCATGCAAATTTGGCTAGCCATAAGCCTTTAAAATTAGTTTTGACCTCAGAGAAGTAAATGCCAAAGAAAAGTGGCCCAAAGGCTGAACCCTGGGGTACACCTCTAGTAACATGTCATTTGCAGGAGGTTGAACCACCTACCATAATGTCCTGGGCTCTATTTTTGAGACATTTTGCTACCCAACAAGTTACATAAGGATTAACATGTATCCAGGATATTTTATTTGGGAATGGGATGGTGCTGTGTGCCCTTTCCAAGGGTTTTTTTTTGATAATTTTTGGTATAATTTTTCCAAACCTTTTT